>NC_090252.1:36509404-36551904 GCF_037325665.1 Littorina saxatilis
GAATAATAATAAATGCCAAATTGGTTTTAAGGCAAAAAGTCTGGGTGACCGAGAGAGAGACACACACATACACACACGCATGCATGCTGCACGGTTACGTCCTAACGCTCATGACTTATCTAGAATATCATAGTTTTAAACTTCTGTATATCTATTGTCGGGCATGGCAGGTGAAAACACTTTTAAAAAGCACTAACATATCACTCAGCATGCTTATTTTTCAGAGAACGATCACTTTTACCTCTTCTGATGCAATGTTTTACCATAGGGGTATTGGAGTATTTTGCAAGTTGGTGCAAATATGTCAAATGTTGTAATTGTGTATGGGATTGTGTAAACTCCACTCGGCAGTGAATTATGTTTTTTGGTTAAAAGCGATCGAATGCCCCAAGAAATATGTGACCCTCCACCACGGAATGAGTCGCATGTCACCTTTGCATAATTTTCAGATGTGTACATTTTCTTAAAGAGTTGTTTATGCTCTATCTAGTGAAGAAACCCGTTTTAGAAAAGAGCGAAAACTGCTTGAGTTATAAGCCTGTGACTAAGGTGACCCTCACACTGTTACCAGACACTCCCCGGACTTATAATAAGCCTAGCGCAGAACCGCGCGAGGTGACATGCGACTCATTTCGTGGTGGAGGGTCACATATATTAATGCGAATTGAGAAACTGATCAGGTTATCTTAAAAACCTTAGGGTTACTTCGCCTTCCAAAATTGCTGTTCGACAGGGAAATATAATGACCCGTTCTCACAAATTGATAGACAATAAGTCGCTGGCTGCCAGCTGCTCAGCGAACAGAATAAGGCGGCGAGGGTCAATATGGTTGAAATTCACTTTGACAAGAAATTGTTGTGACTCTTTCTCGCAAAATGATAGATAAGTCGTTAGCTGACAGCTGCTCAGCGAACAGAATAAGGTGGTGAGGGTCAATATGGTTGAAATAAACTTGTTTTGCTGTTTTGTAGAGAACTATGCTTTATTTACCTTATACTGCCTGCATTTGATTTTACTCAAAATCATCTAAACATTGGTTAAACTTGATTTTATTAATACCTACGATCGATCCGATCCACATTGTCAAAATTATTATTTGCAGAACCCCCGCTTATATCATAATACATTGTTGGACAGGTCAAGGACTAATTTTGGATCTGGTGCCCCAAGACTTTCATCAAAACCCAATCATAACGGTTGTAACGGCCCCCCAAAAATATTTCTGGTCTAATTTATATGCTATTTTATACTATTTCGCACCATTTCTGAAGCTATGAATTATGTATTACCTGGATTGCTAATGAAAAATACCTGTTCTCACTCACTAACATCAACCGTGATTTTCTCAAAATGGCCGACAAGCTGGTTAGTAGCTGTAAACTAATGTAACAATGTCTTCTTCTTTTTTGTACCAGTCACATGCAACTTACATCATCTTAAATAGGGATGTCTTTACTTCCATTAGCATATCCATATCACAGGATGTTAAAAATCAACTTATCTATCATATTGTGCGAACGGGTCACAATTCTTAGAATTCCTGATTTCCCGTTTGGCATATGTATCCTTGGCATTCGATGTCAGTAATCCCACACGTTTTGGGCTTATTTTTGTGGGCCACAAACGCGAAATGTGCCCCACAAATGTTTGGGCTTATTTTTGTGGGGCACATTAATTTTTGGTTTTGTGGGCCACAAACTGTGTTTGTGGAGCGTAAAATAAAGGGCACAAATTGAGCTCCATAAAAAATAAGGACAAATATTTGTGGGGCTTAAACAGTGTTTTTGCCCCAAAAAATTTTTTGGGCTCTTTTTTGTCCTCCTTATTTTGGACGTTGAGCGTGGTTTTCAGACCTACTGCGTTTCGGTTTTTAGTTCAGTAATGGCGGTCGAAGGCGATCTGTTTGGAAAGAATCTCCAATGGCAATGATGTTTGCTAATGCGAGAGAATTGGGACGGGCGAACCTTTGCATATTAACCAGAGGTAAGTTTCCATGTTTCGTTTTATAACTGAGAGTGGGTTTATGGTAGTATGTGTTGCAACATGTGTCATTTCGACTCACTCGAGTCACTGTGTGTGTGTCAGTCCACAGGCGCAAGGTATCGTTCACTGAACCAACTCGTCGCGATATAACCTTCGTGGTTGAAAACGACGCCGTTAAACACCAAATAAAGAAAGAAAGAACTAAACCAACACGTAGATAGTTGCCCTGTACAGGGATTTTCTCATTAATTTGAAGAAGAAGATTACCACTAGTCTACCACGTTTTTGCAACATCTTTTCAAGGTGCATGATCATAATATTTTATAAATTCTTTTTGTTTTTAAAAATTGAGTCTAACTTGAAATACTCAAATCAGTAGGTAACCTTCTCGGTTTCCAATTATTTTATTGCAGGTTGGCATCAATCAGAAGAGAGCTAGAGCTAGTATGTTCAACTTCAAGGTCTCCTCTCAGCCGAAAAAGCCAACCGATTGCTGCATGATCTTGAGGCTGTCACTGACAGAAGTAAAATATTTGATGCCACTGCCGCAAATCAGGTAAGAGTAAGGCGAAGAGGTTTTATTATACATGTACAACTGTCAGTGTTATGATACAGTGTTTTTTTTCCTTCCCCTCCCTCAGATTCTCAGGTTCTGGTCAGAATAACTCATATGGAGGTGTGTGTGACTGTGAGCAAGACTGAGAGAGTGTTTTCATTTTATTTGTATAATTCATGACATGTTCAGGGATAATAATAAAATAATGAACACCTACTGACTTAATTAGAGTCCAAACCACAGAACTGCTCGAAGCTCTTAGCTTTATTTCACCAGTATGATGATCATGCAGTTCCTCCAGTATTAGAATCATTACTAATACTAGAAGCGCATGACTTTCAGTGTGTACCTTTAAGTTTAATAAAGTACAATGTATTGCTGTAAACAGTCACTCACTCACTCACTGTCAGGATATCTCATTCTCAGTGAAACTGTGTGTCAAGTTCTATTATTTTTTTCCTTTGTGCTCTACACACATGCATACATGCTATACATACCATATAAACATGTTATGTAATATACATATGTATATGCACACATCAACTTGTCTACATTGTATGTCTGTCACTATATCAGTCTATGTGAACACATTCAGTTCACTGATTCAGTCAAAACTTCACTAAATGTAAAAGGACTTATAACATTTTATATTCTAGAAAGATATCAATGCCACTGTCCCACAGTATCATAAGAATCAAGCGTTAATGTTGGTTTGGTCGTTTGTTGTCGTTTTTTGTTGTTGTTGTTTTATGGGGGAGGGTGCAGTGTGTAAATTCATCTGGTTCTGTGGACAGTGTGTTTGTTGTTCCTCCACATAGGTAAATATCATACTGCATGTAGCTCCTAGTACTACTTGTCCTGTCAACTAACTGTTTTAAAATTGGTGCTCAGAGGAATGTTACTTCAGCCAATATTATATATTACAGGACAGGTTGGCATCGATCCGGCACAGTGGAAGAAGCAGATTGATTCCTTCATGATCCGGAGGCTGTCAAGACTCAAATGGGAAATATTTCATGCTAATGGCAATTCAGGTAAGACTTTTGCTACATGATCATATTGTGTTTTATCCTCGCTCTCAGTCTCAAATTCTGGTTACATTCTGACTGTTGGTGTGTGTTTGTGTGTGAGAACTGAAGTGTGTGTGTATGTGTGTGTGTGTGTGTGTGTGTGTGTTTGATTTTCCCTGGCCAGTCAGGAGAGCTGCCAGACATTAATAGTATAATACCTGCAGATTTTTCTAGCCCTGCAGATTGATGTTACACACCTTTGCTTTGCTTTTTGAATTTGATAGCAAGCGCTGACAGGGAATGTGTCTTCTATATTTCATATATATGTTAAAACTAGAATGAATACCCGCTTCGCCAGGTAGCCGGCTTCGCCGGGAAGAAGTACTTAGAGCCGTACGCCGGCTTCGCCGGGTCCGAACAATGGACCCGCCAAGCTTAGGTCCCTCCCAGACTCGTGGAATGGGAACAGCACGAAAATGATTCAGTGGCCATAATGCCATTCCTGACCATATCGAGTCCCATCCTTGTCGACGAATGGAGGCGAACTCCACTCAAACAGGACTTAGCAAGTTATGGCTTTTCAAAGGAAGGCCAGTACATAAAATTACACAAAAGCCGCCAGACCACATCACAAACAGAACTGAACAATGCACAGGTGTTGCTTACATAGAGACACACACACTCACACACACACACACAAAAACACAGAGAAGCCGTATCTATAGAGAGATAGATGACAGTGTATTTTTCGCGTGGCTATAAATTGATTCGACCTTTGCACTTTTACAGTGAGGATAATTTACGGGTCCAATTTACGTTCTGTACACTGTACTGCGTTGACCTTCTAAAAATAGTAACGCCGGGAATATCCGAAGACGCTCAGCGCAGTGGACAGCGCAGTGTAGTAACTTACAACTGAACGGGAAAGCCACACGAAGGAAGGGAGATAAACGCCAAACACTGGAGAAGATAAGGAAGAGTTACTTATAATGGTGAAATGAACACAAAAACGAAAATGAGTTCAGCGCTGCGCGCTGAGAGCACGTGTTGAAATATCTCATCGATGATATTGTGTCCGGGGTGTAGCTGAATACGGTGTCCAAATTTGAAAAAGATCCACCGAGAACTTTGGCGTTGTGATGTGGTGTAGCGGCTATGGTGTGTCGGTATGGGGGCCCGGGTAGCTGAGGTGGAACCAAAATAGCTGAGGTGGAACCAAAATCGGTTCCGCGCTGCGCGCTGAGAGCACGTGTTGAAATATCGACCAGGTTGTGTCGTGTCCCGGGTCTACCTGAATATGCCCACCAAATTTGAAGCAGATCCATCGAGAACTTTGGCCGTGCATCGCGCACAGACAGATACACAGACAGATACACAGACAGACACACAGACACTAGTCTATATATATATACGACTAGTGTCTGTGTGTCTGTCTGTGTATCTGTCTGTGTATCTGTCTGTGCGCGATGCACGGCCAAAGTTCTCGATGGATCTGCTTCAAATTTGGTGAGCTGGCCAGGGTCCCCCCGCCCTCCTACCCGCCTTGGCTTGAGGAAACCCCTACTATCATATACGCCAGTGAAGATAATACTACCAAAAAAGATAACCCCGTCTACCTGGCTACTGTTACAAAAGAAACCCTAAACTACAAATTCTCGGAGCATTTAAAAGTCTTTACTGACGGATCCAAATTTGCAGACGGCAGCGTTGGCTGCGCCTTTGTGATCCCAGATCTCAAAATCTCAAGGAAATATACTCTTAATAAAGACATCTCCATATTCTCAGCCGAGCTATTTGCCTTGCTCATGGCATGCACTTTTATAAATGACCTCCCAGTCACACCGCGTGCGGTAGTTTTCTGCTCTGACTCGCGCTCTTCATTACAAGCTCTGCATCGAAACACATCAAATCGGGCAGAGCTACAAAGAGAAATCCTCTTTATATGTCACCAGTTAATCTCATCCGGCACATCCGTATCATTTCTCTGGGTCCCCTCTCACGTAGGGGTCCGGGGAAATGAACTGGCGGATGTCGCTGCCAAAGAAGCGGCAGAATCTAGCCCAGTTAACACTAACATCGGCTACTCAGTAACCGAGTTCTACAGTAAAATCCGTAAACTCATTCGAAGTCAGTACGTAACATCTCTGTCCTATCAACCCATTGATATGAACGATCTACACCCCGATCTCCCAACAAACCTCCTCACTATCTTCAGACGCCTCCGTGCCGGCGGCTGCCGCTTCCATATCTTTAACAAGTCCTGCCATTGTGGAGAACCCTATTCATTTCAACACATTTTCGCTCCATGCGCTACAAATAGAATTACCTTTAAAACCTTATATGACCATATGCAGCTCCATGGTCTGAGTCCCCAGGATTATTTGCGCAGTAGCAGTTCTCTAGGCTGGTCACACAGCTTGCTGCTGTGCCGACTGGTCAGGGACTCGGACATGGGGCTGTGGGTATAACTAAGCCCAGATTATCACATCAGCGTGTTTCAGTTTGAGGTCGAGTGGCTCCCGCCATCCCTCCTGATTCCAGCGACTACCCTCTAGACAACATATCCTCACCCAAGGCCCACTAGTCGCCAAACTGTACATATTGTTTTTATTACCACGGCCTTCGTGGCTTACATTTTAATCCTTTTATTTGTAAAAAGTTTTGAGATTTATTGTTCGTGTTCCTCTTACTTGCTCATCTATTTGGTTTTATTGGTGATCCTGAAAAGTTCCACTTTTTAACTCGATTTGATTTAAAAAAAAAAAATCATTTTACAAACCCGTTATTCAAGATATAGAATACAGACTTATAATTCTTACCAAGAAACATCTTAACTACTTTTCATTTTAACAAATTCCACAGAGCATTATCAACTCAACCCCACCCCCTGCCCTCCTCTCCTTATTTTTTGTTTCTTTCTTTCCTCTTTTTGAAAGCGGACAAACACTCAAGTCCTTAATGGCTCAAAACCGTAGGACTTTTAATATTAATTTTAACGTAATTTTATGTACTGGCCTTCTTTTAAAAGCCATAACTTGCTCAGTCCTGTTTGAGTGGAGTTCGCCTCCAAAGGTGATTAACACGGTTACATTCGTCGACAAGGATGGGACTCGATATGGTCAGGAATGGCATTATGGCCACTGAATCATTTTCGTGCTGTTCCCATTCCACGAGTCTGGGAGGGACCTAAGCTTGGCGGGTCCATTGTTCGGACCCGGCGAAGCCGGCGTACGGCTCTAAGTACTTCTTCCCGGCGAAGCCGGCTACCCGGCGAAGCGGGTATTCATTCTAGTCGTATATATATATAGATAGAAGTAGGCATTAGAACTTGTCTACAAGGGAAAAAGAATGCTTACGCTCTTGGCATTTATGTGGGCTTAGTGTGTGTGTGTGTGTGTGTCAGTTACAAACACAATTTACTCCTTAGGCCCTACTCATACTTAAAACTTGTTCTTGTCATTGTGTTTGGATTTAAGATCAGTTCCTTTGTCATTCATTTGTCAGTAGGGACAGAAGATGAGAAGACCTGGCCAGTGAATGTGGATGAAAAGCAGTGCTATCCAAGTCCAGCTGTGATCGATGGGGAAACTACAGCTACAGCGGCAGTAAATGTCCACTCAGCAGGGGCGGACGAGGGGGGGGGGGGGCACAGGGGGCACGTGCCCCCCCCCCGAAAAAAAATAAGAAAAAAAATTGGAAAGCTGATTCTATGACCATTTCTAAGTTCAAATGGCACCAGATGGCACCATTTTGCTTCTTTGGGCCAAAACATTTTCCGGGGGGGCATGCCCCCGGACACCCCTAGCAAATTCGGGCGCTTCGCGCCCATCACATTCACTTTCGATTCAAAGTGCCCTCCCCCCCTTACAAAGCAACTGATCCACCCCTGCTCAGTATTGGTTGTACTGAGCATTACAACTTGTTGCTATTGTAAATTTGTGTCAATGTTTTAAAGGCCCACTACGCCTCATTTAAAAAGTTGTCCTCACCTTTAACATGGGATAAGACCATCCTTCCACTTGGTCACAGACCAAAAATCAACACTTTGACTGCTTTCTGTAGTGAGGTAGATGTTTTGGTGGTTTCGGTGAATTTTTTTTTCTTTAAAAGAAGCTGTACCTGAATTTATTCTTTAAAAGGATACCACTCTGCATAGAGAGCCTTGAGGCAGTTCATTTTTGGTATGTGCCCGTATGGTCTTATTTCATGTAAAAGCCTCGGGGATGTCGTCAGACGTCCGACATAGACAGATTGAAAGGCTCAAATGTCCGATTCACATAGCCACATGGCGGTCAGATGTCCTATTGTTTTGAACTGAGCGCTGTCATTGTCCGATAAGAACTTGACTCCATTCCTTCGGACAGCGCACTATTCTATATTTTTCTCTCAAGATACACATTTTCAAAAAGCGACCGAGCACTCTCGCGTACATGTGCACTGAAGTTGTGCAGTGCGGATCTTGTGTTTTCGAGAATTCCAAACCCTATGTGATATGGGCTGTTTGGGTACACCTGTCTGCAGCACATTAAAGTTAGGAGTACGGGAGACAACTCCAACTGACCATAAGTCTTGCGTCTGCTTTTGGTTTAAGTTCGAGACATTTTGACGAAGCGCATTGAATTATGCCACCGAAATAAAACTAAGGCCTGTCCACTTACAACAAGAAAAAAGGGTTGATCAGAGATCAACAGGGCCAAAACATGTTGTAGAACATGGGGGGGGGGGGGGGGTGATTAGTTGTGTGTGCGACTTTGAAAACGTAGAATGGAACTCCGCATAAAAGAACGTTCCAACGTAAAATCAAACTAACTCCTTTATACCGTATTTTGCCATGTTTAGGCACGGTCATGAAAGGGGTTCCAATGGTGCAGCCATAGTCGTATTTTTAGAGTATGCACAAACACACGCCTCATCCCCTAGATCATTGGTGACCTGAAGAAAGCAGTTAGAGCTGGGTTAGTCAAGGCCATGCCTATTCAGGAAAGCTTCCGCGCCATTGACAATTTCGGAGGTGTAATTTGATAACACCTCAGTTTTGGAGAAAAGGTAAATGTCCGACCATTTTACCTATAGACTCGAAACTTTGTAGAATGGTCGTGGACGAACTAAAGTTCATGCACAACAGCTATCAAAATATTTGTTAAATTCAAATGACTGAAAAAATAACCCCTTCGTTGTAAAGTTTCACTTGCGCAATATGCGCAAATTTAATCAATGATATGAACGCATTCATCCATGGGAAATGTCCTGATCCTGCCTGCAATTGCTGTATTGAAGGCATTGATTGTCTAATGTTGATTAATGTATACTATGTCATTTGAATTACCCCAATCCACTCATATACAGAAAAATGAACGACTGAAACGGGAATCAAAGGTGGGAGCAGCAATGCAACTTCAATCACAGTATCATCAGTGGAAGAAAAGTGACTAAAAAGGAGGAAGCACCAATCCACACATAATCACAGTAACATGTAACACAAGGTGACTCGGATGAAGCAGCCACCAAACTAATGTATTATGACAATGAGCAATCTGCACATAACATAAAACCATCAAAGCGATGTTCCTTAAAGGTCCAGACCATGCTGTTTTAGCGTCAAAAACGCTTCGAATCGTGTTCCTGCGCGACCGAACACTTCCCGATGTTTGCAGTTAGTTAGAAAACCACTTTCTTACCGTCTTCAACAATGTTTGGTTTACTTCGGAATCTTGTAAGGCCGTAATCCGACGAATTTTGTGACCGAAGCGACGGATTTCTTCTCCAAAACGACCCGCCATTGTGCCGCGTGATCTTCGCGAGACTGGCTTATGAATAAATTATCCGTGACGTCACACAGTGTGAAGATGCTGTTTACCAACATGGCAACAAGCGTGACTGCAGACGAAATTGAACCGTACATGTTCGAACTACCAGTTTCTCTCCTCGAATCAAGCATGAAAGATGAGGAGCGGAGGCCACTTCCAGCAGTAGTTGTCTCAGCGATCAAAGGTAAACACGCCCGCTCTCTGTGCTGAACTTATCGTCTGCTTTCGAGTCTGTGCTATTTTTTCACTCTCGCCTTGTCAACGCACTCGCGAATAAGTGGGATATTGTTTAAGTGTTCATGCATTGCATTCACGAGTAAAAGAACAACAGCTCATCGCAGTTTTAACTGTTCTTGATTATTTCAGAGACTGGTGTCAGAGTGGCCACTGTACCTGTTGTATTGTGTGGGAGGGGCAGATTTGAGAGAGAGAGGAAGCTAGCCTGAGGTACATTGTAGAATGAAAACTTGCAGGGGAGCAAGAATGCATCACCAGCCACGAAGGTGTACATACAACTTTTTTTGAGGTGCCTATATTTGTTTGATTTTTAAATGTATGTATTTGTTGTTTTTAAAGGCTATCAAGAAAACTTTATTTAAATGTGACACTCAGTCAAATATAGTTTCACACACACACAAGATTAACTCACTTGCATGCCCACAGAAGAAGTTTGCTCTTCACATTGTTCTGTTGTTGTTGTTTTTATAATGTAATCATTGTAACATCAACACTCAGTAATAACCAATATTACAACACAATCACTTTTTCATCAGAACTCACTCACATACTACATGTATTAAACCCTGGTTTATGGACACTTGCATTTGTACTTTGCATGGGAAAGCAGCCTGAATTTCAGGTGAACTTTAATAAAAGAAGATTTATATGTATGTTGCTCTAGATGCATGTTTTAATAAATAATAATGACATTCAGGAAAGTAAAAGGACTGTTGAAGTTTGCTGTTGTAAAATGTCTGATGATTAGGGTTTTGTTGCACATTTAGTGAATTGACTGTACCAATTGCTGTTATTATTTACACCCAATCAGTGCATCCACATGATATTATGTAGCTTAAATTAAAGAAAATGTTTTGATGTGTTCAGAACATACTGACAAGTTGCACACTCACTGACTTTCCGAAAGAACAGGAAAGTTCTTCCTGCCTGTCTGGTCACTGCCATCAGAGACCTCTTTCTGTCACAGAGCTACACAGGCTTCAAATGTATGTAAGATAAATAAAAGGTACATTACAACTCTCAACTGCGGGGTGTGTGTGTGGGGGGGGATGTGCATAACCATTGCATACTTAAGGTCGGCTTAAACTGCAAACAGAAATGTGGAGCTTGCGTAACAATTCTTGCTTTGTCAGATTTGGAGATAGGCAGCCTCAGTCTATATAGTTGGTCGCCAGTTGGGGCGTCCTGCTTGGTGACAACTTGAGCTTTGTCAACTGGTCTAGCTGTAGCAGTCAAAGTCTGGGCACTGTTGCATTGTAGTCTCGCTGTGTATGCAGAGCTTTGTTGTAGCTGCCATAGGCCAGTGTTGCCATAGGCCAGTGTTAGGATCACCACCCCCTCAAACAGCTCGTTCAGTTAACCTGATGCCTGTTTTAGACAGAAAAAAAAGTTACCACAATCAGCAGAACTTTCACTGGAGAATGGGCATAATTCTTTCATACTTTTCTTTCTCATAGCTTTTTTTGGTTTTTATAATCTCTTCATTACACTAAATAACATCCATCTTAAGACCTATTTTGAGCCTTAATTTAAGTTGACTAGTAATGATATTAATCATAATGTATTTATTTTTATAATGTACAAACTAGAGTATGTATGTGGATATGTGTGTGATGGTGCTGGTATGGATATGTGTGGTTTGGGTTATGTGTGTACTGATGTGTACATTTTATGTGTTTTGTATGTTTTGCGAGTGCGATTTTATGTGATGTTATTCTGTACACCAGCCAAAACAAAATGTCTGGTATATTAGATAATAAACGCACCTTTAAATTTATTAGCGACTACACCCCATCACCCTCCAGTCCCCCTCCCCCCCATTACACCCTACACTTTTAACATTGTATAAAAAATCATGTCCCAATATAGGTCCCTAGTTACCTGGGAGGACGTTAAGCTCCATAATCAACATCAACAACGTATTGAATTGAATTGAAAAGCTGGGGTTAGGAGGTCTAACTTCTTGAATTAAAGTGTTTTTTTCTCAGGTGCATGTAGTTTTTTCTTTGCTTGAAATCATGGTGTATTCTGGTTGTAAGAGAAGAGTCAATTTCCTTGTAAGCCTGCAAAATTAAGATTTGTCATTTTTGAAGTACACAAGTTTTTGTAAGAGTCCAAAATAGTCCAGGATAAGGAGGAAAAACATAGGGTGGGTCAGGAAATCTGAAACATTGCATAGTTTTGTTTTGCCTATGTAGACACAAAAAGTACTTAGAGCACTTCCCCCCCCCCCCCCCCAAGAGAGCATAGCTTAGTTTTAATTATTTTAATGCCACTGTTAGCAAGAGGAGTACTACAGACAGCAATCAAACAGTGGATTTTTTCTGTAGACATTGTTATTTCTGTTTAGGTGTTTCAGTAGTTTTCTATGCGGATAAATCATGCTGCATGATCACTAGAAACAATCCAGCTCTGTAGCATGCAAGTTTTTTAAAGGTTTTTTTCCCATGTTACTCTGAGAGAAAAAAACACCCACAGAGATAAAGTTGAACTGGCAGTTTGACTGAAGCAGTGGTAATAACACAGAGTTGTGCTCTTCCTACAATCAATGTTTTGATGTGGATGATGATGTCCGAACATGTACTTGGTTGTATTATTTTGCTAGACTATTTGTTTCTGTTAGATATATCTGCTCACATGATTGTTGTTCATAATTTGACATTACATTTACTGCTGATCAAAATGTATTGTTGGAATAGGTCTGCTTAATATTCTGACTGCAGTTTTGAAATAAAATCAAATAACACAGATGTTTTAAGTATCAAAGTGCTTTTCACACACACACACACACACACACACACACACACACACACACACACACACACACACACACACACACACACACACACACACACACACACACACACACACTCACACACTATGAGTATGACTGCAAACATGAATTTGTACTTGTATTAATTATAATTACTGTATTACAGAACCTGATCTGAAAAAAAGGACAACAGCAAATTATTCATGCAAGCTTGCTGTATTAACGATTTCTTTATCCATTTAATACAACACTGAATTAAAAGATAACAACTATAACAACGTGTGTGTGTTTGTGTGAATGTCTATGTGTATATGGACGGACACTGATTAAACCTGAGACTCATCGATTACCCAGGTGAGTGTAAAAGAGGGAGAGAGAGAGGGAACTTTAAGGTGGGTGCATGGGGACGGACATGTAGTAACAGATATATGTTTTAATCTGTAATCTTAACACATGTGCTTAAAATTAGGAACAGATGCCATTCCACTACAAATACTGTCAGTCTGACAAAAACGCCCAGTGACACTGAACCCCTATCCCTTACAGAACACATTCAGTATACATGTACTCACTTCCTTTCGTCTGCGTTTAGTGAAAGCAGATCGTTCTGATGACATTGGTATCCGGTTTCTGACCTCCTGTGAGTGGTCAACAATTGTCGGAACTGGAACTGCGTCAGGCAACAGCTGTTTTGTGTGTGCCAGGTTTTCAGTCTTGCCGGTGTCACGGCGTGAGTTTACACTGTCCTGAGTTTACGCAGTGGCCCCAATGAGTGCGCGTGCGTCGAAATATGCGTCACTTCCGCCATCGTGAATTTGCCGAACTCGAAGCCGGTTGTTTTCACTCTGAGTAAGGAAGGTGTCAATCACGTTTTTAGTGATCATAACCCGCACGATGGAACAGTTCGCTGATCAGATGCTTTCTTTGAAACATTTTCTCCGAAATCACACGCACCGAGGCAGAAACTGACAAAATACAAACAAAAATACAGAACAGAAGAAAACAGAACAGAACCCCACCCAAAAACACCCACCACACTGGGGCGCATTTTGATTTTGGCAACTAGAGGAAGCATTTCTGATTCCGAACATATCCAGCTTTATGTGTGGGTTTTTTTAAACACAAACATGAAAAAGGTGACTAAAACAATCGGAGCATATAATTATAAATAGTCCAAGGTAACAAACACAAAACCATCGATTAAAATTCAAATCTAATCTAAATTTGTTGAGAAAAAAATCTACACCTTTTCTTCCAACACTCGCAGACCACTGACAAACACAAACCCATCGATTTCCCACTGAATTCTTTGATACAGTGGCGAACGCGATCGGCGAAACAAAGACGGTCACCGTGGCAACCTCAAAAATGCTTTGGTAAATTCACATCATCATAAACTCACGACGCTGTGGGCGTCGTGAATTTGGTCAGGAAGTGACGTATATTTCGACGCACGCGCATTGGGGCCACTGCGTAAACTCAGGACAGTGTAAACTCACGCCGTGACACCGGCTTAACTGCGTTCACATTGGAAGAAAGTGTCGCGAAACACAGCACATCGTGTTGGCCGTTTCCAGTTAATCAGTCTTGCTGCAGAAGTTGTAAGCCCATCGGAAAAAGGTGACAACTGATGCCTGAACCTTTTTTCTATACTTCATAGCTATCAGCAGCCGTGCGCATTCCTTCGGCGTGTTGTTGATGCTCGATGTAGGCAAACGCCCACTTGAGCCTAAGCTCAGTGTACACGAAATGACGTCACTACCGGTTCTCGTCTACTGGCGGCCTTTTCGAAGTCTCGTTTAGCAGACGAATTTGGCGGAACGTTTTTAATTAAATCACAATGATAAAGCTACGAATCGGTGAATTTCTTTACATTTTTGGAATCTTTAGGTGCATTTCTCTAACCTTCAGTCATCGGTTAGTGGTTCTAATAACCTTTAAAACAGCGTGGTCTGGTCCTTTAAAATAAAATGGTATCCAGGTCACTTGGGTTCAGTTATGTCATAGCTTAAAACAGCTCACTGCTCCCATGAATTGTTCTGAGCCTTGCAATGATAAGTAAAGCAATGAGAGCAGATCTGATGCAGTGCACTGTCAATCATTGGCCGGCTGAAATATACTGCAATCTTGATGCAAATTACCATGTAATTTTTTTGGTGATATGGTCATCACTGCAGACAGTAAAAGATCACCCAACGTTTTGCAATGAAGAACAATGAAGTTATTAGTCGAACAAAAAATAAACAGACGAATAAAGATTGAAAATTGTCAAATGCAATGGGGCTGGATCTCCCTGTTGAAGAACTTTGAGCAAAAGATCACAAATGAGCTAACAAAGAATACTGTACGAAAGTACGAAATGTTACATGCACTGCAAGATCTCCCTGTTGAGAAACTTTGAGTAAAAGATACCCATTTTATTGCAAAGAAGACATACAGAGTAACATGTATATGAACAGAGTGCGAAGAATTCAAACAAAGAAGACCCGACATTTTTAAAATTATGTCAAATGCAGAGTGGCGGAAAATGTGTTTCGTGAGGAACTTACAGCACACACAAACACAACTATTTGCAAAGTGTAAAAACAACACGAAGAGAGTGAGAAGAACGAGTAACAATTATAAACATTGCAAGAAATAACAAAATGTCATATGCAGTGACGATTCTGCTGCGGAACTTTTAGTTTTAGTAACAAGTTACGAAGTTCCTGTAAATAGTTAACACGGTGTTCAAACAACATGAACAAAATGAGAAAAAGAGCAAAATAAATGCAATGGTGACAGTTCTTCGCGTACAGAAATGTTCAGTGTGTCGGTGACCAAAACAAGGAATTCTTGTGAAACCTAGACATATTGCATATCACCAGCGGCGGAGCACGCAAGAATAATGGTTCGATATGAAGACTCGACAGAGTAAACCCTATCATTATCTCCAGAGCGCGGGGATATAGCTCAGTTGGTAGCGCGTTGGATTTGTATTCAGTTGGCCGCTGTCAGCGCGAGTTCGATCCCAGGTTCGGCGGAAATTTATTTCACAGAGTCAACTTTGTGTGCAGACTCTCTTCGGTGTCCGAACCACCCCCCGTGTATACTACATTGGGTGTGCACGTTAAAGAGCCCACGATTAACAAAAGGGTCTTTCCTGGCAAAATTGCTTAGGCACAATTAATAATTGTCTACCATACCCGTGTGACTTGGAATAAGGCCGTGAAAGGTAAATATGCGCCGACATGGCTGCAATCTACTGGCCGTATAAAATTTCATCTCACACGGCATCACTGCACAGCGCCTAGAACTGTACCCACGGAATATGCGCGATATAAGCCTCATTGATTGATTGATTGATTGCTTTCAGTAGAGGCTGCCCGCGCTCGTTCACTGATACAAAAAGGTACCAAGTGTCGGTGTCTAACTGTCCCTCTCAGCGGGAGAGTTGCTTTGTCATAACCCCCTCCACTTCTGTTGTTTCAATGCCGGGGTGAGGTCAACGGTCAATCACAGCCCACCCCAGTCGCGAGACACTCAGCTGGTCGTGGGCTTTGCTTTGCTTAATCCGAATGTTGTACTCCGATCTAAGTAGACACAAGAAATTCAGTTGATCCCAGGATCAACACGAGCCGAAACATTGACAATATCAAAGAAACAGGGAGTTCTACACCTGTTGGTACAGGTAAACAATTTCTGAGCGTGTTTTTAATCCAAACATATCATATCTATATGTTTTTGGAATCAGGAACCGACAAGGAATAAGATGAAAGTGTTTTTAAATTGATTTCGAAAATTTAATTTTGATAATAATTTTAATTTTTTTTAATTTTCAGAGCTTGTTTTTAATCCAAATATAACATATTTATATGTTTTTGGAATCCGAAAATGATGGAGAATAAGATGAACGTAAATTTTATAATTTTTTATTTTTTTTTACAATTTTCAGATTTTTAATGACCAAAGTCATTAATTAATTTTAAGCCACCAAGCTGAAATGCAATACCGAAGTCCGGGCTTCGTCGAAGATTACTTGACCAAAATTTCAACCAATTTGGTTGAAAAATGAGAGCGTGACAGTGCCGCCTCAATTTTCACGAAAAGCCGGATATGACGTCATCAAAGACATTTATCAAACAAGTCGCGTAAGGCGAAAATACAACATTTAGTCAAGTAGCTGTCAAACTCACAGAATGAAACTGAACGCAATGCGACGCAGCAAGACCGTATACTCGTAGCATCGTCAGTCCACCGCTCATGGCAAAGGCAGTGAAATTGACAAGAAGAGCGGGGTAGTAGTTGCGCTGAGAAGGATAGCACGCTTTTCTGTACCTCTCTTCGTTTTAACTTTCTGGGCGTGTTTTCAATCCAAACATATCATATCTATATGTTTTTGGAATCAGGAACCGACAAGGAATAAGATGAAAGTGTTTTTAAATTGATTTCGAAAATTTAATTTTGATAATAATTTTTATATATTTAATTTTTAGAGCTTGTTTTTAATCCAAATATAACATATTTATATGTTTTTGGAATCAGCAAATGATGGAGAATAAGATGAACGTAAATTTGGATAGTTTTATAAAAAAAATTTTTTTTTTACAATTTTCAGATTTTTAATGACCAAAGTCATTAATTAAATTTTAAGCCACCAAGCTGAAATGCAATACCGAAGTCCGGGCTTTGTCGAACATTACTTGACCAAAATTTCAACCAATTTGGTTAAAAAATGAGGGCGTGACAGTGCCGCCTCAACTTTCACAAAAAACCGGATATGACGTCATCAAAGACATTTATCAAAAAAATGAAAAAAGGTCTGGGGATATCATACCCAGGAACTCTCATGTCAAATTTCATAAAAATCGGTCCAGTAGTTTAGTCTGAATCGCTCTACACGCACGCACGCGCACACACACACACACACACACACACACACACACACACACACACACATACACCACGACCCTCGTCTCGATTCCCCCCTCTACGTTAAAACATTTAGTCAAAACTTGACTAAATGTAAAAAAATGAAAGAAACGTCTGAGGATATCATACCCAGGAACTCTCATGTCAAATTTCATAAAGATCGGTCCAGTAGTTTAGTCTGAATCGCTCTACACACACACACAGACAGACAGACAGACAGACACATACACCACGACCCTCGTCTCGATTCCCCCCTCTACGTTAAAAAAAACCTAAAGAAGCATACAAGAGAGATAGAGATAGAGACAGAGAGAAAGAGAGAGAGAGAGAGACAGAGAGAGAGAGAGAGAGACAGAGAGAGAGAGAAAGAGAGAGAGAGAGAGAGACAGCCAGCCAGAGATAGAGTATCACTGACAGAGTATGTCACCGTGTGTATTTATGTGGGAGTGGGGGTGGGGGACGGGGGTCGATCGTGTGCACGGTGTGCGTTGGTGCGCGAGCAACCCTGTACGTATGTCCGAGGCCAAAAAATGTCGATTTCCGCCGATTCCTGAATGTGCGCGTGTGGTCAAACAATCACCGACACATATGAAACTTTACAACGTACAAGACTCCCCGAAAAACGTCTCCTCAATTAAACAACCAAATCAAATCCCGCAGACGTAGGGTGGTATCGTGAACGCAACGGAATTGCGACACGATCCATCCACACACCTGCTTTTTTTTCCACAGAAAAGAACGGAAATCATACGGGGCACCTTTGCCCTCTTTGCTATCATAAAAGGGGTGGTCACATTTGACACACTTGCGTTACGCATTATGCGGTAGTATTGCGGTAGTATTGCGCGGGGCGAGACTGCTTTTCGTTGCTCGTGCGCTGTGGCGTTTGCAGCAGGGACCGAAATACAGGGAGCAGCCGTGACCGAGGATCATGACCTATTTAGCTGCCAACTTAATCGTAAGCTGGGAACAGCCGTGTAATAGGTGCTTGATTTTGGTATTTTGATTTTACATAACATTAAACCTTTCTTGGGGTTCATGGTCATGGCAACAGCCATATTAATATTATATGATGTATAATATCATATTTCAGCATACGTGAATTACATGGCATCATACCAAACTGTCATACATTTTTATTCCTACATTATTCTGATTGATCATGATCACAACCAAACCTACTATCAGTGGACACATCCAAATGCAAGCGCCTGTTAACGTTCTTGACAACTTGCCACAGTGACTGATCTAAAAATATAGGTCCTTTGCCGCCACGGACACTGTTTGGCCTGTAGGTAAAATGTACAATGTATTTTCTGATTTGTGCACAACAGCTTTTTTTCTTTTTTCTTTGTTTTAACATAACAATGCTTAATGTCACTTATGTTTAAAAGACCATGGTCATATTTGTAAAAAAAATGTTAAATTAGAAAATAAATAACATTTCCTACACCTGTGCTGAAAATAAGAAATAAAAATGTTGTTATATAAGTCACTCAAATACAGTATGGTATGAATGGCTCGGTTTGAGTTTGTTGCAGTTGACCCTGCACAATTGGCGGGGATATAGCTCAGTTGGTAGCGCGCTGGATTTGTATTCAGTTGGCCGCTGTCAGCGTGAGTTCGATCCCAGGTTCGGCGGAAATTTATTTCAGAGTCAACTTTGTGTGCAGACTCTCTTCGGTGTCCGAACTCCCCCCCGTGTACACTACATTGGGTGTGCACGTTAAAGATCCCACGATTGACAAAAGGGTCTTTCCTGGCAAAATTGCTTAGGCACAGTTAATAATTGTCTACCTATACCCGTGTGACTTGGAATAATAGGCCGTGAAAGGTAAATATGCGCCGAAATGGCTGCAATTACTGGCCGTATAAAATTTCATCTCACACGGCATCACTGCAGAGCGCCTAGAACTGTACCCACGGAATATGCGCGATATAAGCCTCATTGATTGATTGATTGATTGAATACTACCTATGATGTTTTTGTTGAACAATTTTGTAATTCACAACTTCCTGTGTTACACAAACTCAGTGATGACCAATTTCGCCTTCACCCCTCCCATAGGGTGACGGATTTCACAACTTTCTACAGATGAACAACAATGTTGCCTTCACCCCTCCCATAGGGTGACGGATGTCACAACTTTCTGTGTACACAAACTGATGACGACATAAGCGCATGCGCAAACGCCTGCCGACACCCATAAGCTTTCAGCTATACATAGGCCTACATGTGAGCCAACGCCAGCGTAGTACTAGGGCTCATGGCCCTAGAAAAACGGCTAGGTCAAAGTACAGTAAATCTTACATTTTGTTAAGGAAATGTGCGGCAGTAAAATTGAATTTGGAGAATACATGGAATAACCTGGTTTTCTGGGAAGTGACATAAAAATAAATAGAACAATTGTGAATACTTCTTCTTCTGTGCTGGTGGGCTGAAACTCCCACGTACACTCATGTTTTTGCACAAGTGGATTTTTACGTGTATGACCGTTTTTACCCCGCCATTTAGGCAGCCATACACCGCTTTCGAAGGATTGTGTATACTGATTGACATAGAGTGCCGTTGCTATGGAAACAGTCGTTACATTGGATTTCTAGGAAACAGTTTAACAGCGACATCATACATCAGAAATTCCTAATATTTGGCACAAAGATGCACGTGTATCATATCTACAATCATATAGAACGATTTGTTTACAACAGACCACAGTTGAATTTTAATATCTTTTGTCATAAGAATGAACGAATTTCTCACTGCATATTCATTACAATAATTAATTTAAATTCAACTGTAGTTGTTTAAAAAACAAACACATTCTATATGATTGTAGATAATACATGTGTATCCTTGTGCCAAATATTATGAATTTCTGATGTATGATGTTGCTGTAAAGCCGTTTTCTAGAAATCCCATATGACGCTGTAAATGCCAGTTTTCATCGCAACAGCAGTCAATATCCATCCACAATGTTTTCATTCATTTTAATAAGTCACTTCAATAACTACCCAGAAAACCAAGTTATTCCTTGACTGTATTCTTCAAATTTAAGTTTGGTAATTGTACTGCCGCACATTGCCTTAAGTCATAAATAAAGGGTTCCAGTAACATACCATTCTTCTTTATTGATTATGAACTTTGGAAGGTTAGATGTTGGATCTGTTTTTAAAAAATATTTCCTTGATGTGTTGTACTAAGATCAACCGTCTGCTTGGACATATACTAAAGATCCACTACCTGGCTGCTGTCTGCAGAAAATCGATTAATTCATAGAAAAATATGCCTAACAGGGAAGCAGCTAGCCGGTTGACTGTACATGTGTTTGTGTGGAGGTGTTCTTATTGCATGTTCAAGCCAGGACAGATGGTGACCTGAAACATTTACACATTACATATGTATGCAGGACTGCTACTGTTAAAGGCACAGTAAGCCTCCCGTAAACCATCACAGATACGGTCAGGCTTTTACACACAGTACAAACACCCTTTCATTTAAACACTCACCGATTGAGAACATCCTAGGTGCCCTCCGTAAAGAGCAAACAATTTTCAAAGAATTTATTTTTGCGTGGTTTATCTTACCCCTGAGCCATCGTGAACCCGTGTGATCCAGTTTCCCTTTTTCACCATGTAGTCGTCAGTTAGTCATTTGAATGCGACTCGATGTAAGCTTATCTACAATAGCACGTTTTTATGCACGAAACAAACGGCTGTGGTTCACAAGAACTCTAGCGATGGCTTTTGACTGTTGAGAGGAACGGCGATATGTACTGATAAACCGTCGTCTGCTACGACCCTGCTTCCGGGCTTTTCTGAATGAGACCCGAAGGGAAGTAACTCATTTTTGACAATCTGCAAAATTAATTCTTTAAAAATTGCTCGCTCTTTACGTTGGGCACCTAGGATGTTCCCGTTTGGTGAGCGTTCAAATGGAAGGGTGTTTGTACTGTGTGTACTATAAAAGCCTGACAGTAGTTTACGGGAGGCTTACAGCCAGCACCAAAACGAGGCGCCATTATTGGTAAAGGCTAAGTCCACGAAAATAAATTCTTTGAAAATTTCTCACGCTCGACAGAAAGCAGCCAGGATGTTCCCGTTCAAATGGAAGTATGCTTGTACTGTATGTAGACGCTCGGGGAGCTCTGTGATGGTTTACGGGAGGCTTACTGTGCCTTTAAGCTTAGGTGCAAGTGTGATGATATATTTGTTTGACTGATTATGGGCATTAAAATAAAACTGCAAAAAGAATACTTACACTTGAGATCTGATTTTGTGTGTGTCTGTGCGCATGAGGGTGTGTGTGGGCCATTTGACATACTTGCAGAAGAAACAAACAGAGGTAACTGATAAACTGCATTTATTAACACAAAGATGTAAACAAAGTGAGTTCACACATTTCACAAAAGTAAAACAAGGCAGTCTCACATGCATTCACAATATTTAGTACTCACATGAATGGCCAAAGATTATACGCTGAGAATGCAAGTTCTAATTTGGCACATTTGTACATGTAGCTGCATCTGCTAGACATGCATATCCATCTTACAATAAAAAAAAACACCTAGTGGTTAGGACATCGGCCTGAAAATCTAGGTCCTAGGTTCGAATCTCTGCAGAGGCATTTAATTTTTCCCCTTGGTTGAAATAAAAATGCTCAATGCTTAGGACTGGGTGGCCGAGTGGTAACGCACTTGCGCTCGGAATCTAGAGGTTGCGTGTTCGACCCTGGGTCAGGCCGCTATTTTCTCCCCCCTTTCCTAACCTAGGTGGTGGGTTCAAGTGCTAGTCTTTCGGATGAGACGAAAAACCGAGGTCCCTTCGTGTACACGTTAAAGATCCCACGATTGACAAAAGGGTCTTTCCTGGCAAAATTGTATAGGCATAGCTAAAAATGTCCACCAAATACCCGTGTGACTTGGAATAAAGGCCGTGAAAGGTGAATGCTCGCCCTAATAGGCTTGAGGTTTGCTGGCCGATGTGAATGCGTGATATATTGTGTAAAAAATTCCATCTCACACGGCAGAAATTAATATGTAAAGCGCTTAGAGAAAACGTCACGTCAAGCGCTATATAAATCTCCCCATACAATACAATCTAGAGAGAGAGCAACCGTAAAGTTACCAGCGTAAAAGTAAAGCGTTGAATGCAGCTATGAAGGTCATGCCAGCAGTGTGGGTCAAGATTCAGGCCGCCTTCTATGCACAGAATTCTGTGTAGGATTCTCAGCTCTATCTTTACAAACACATAATCCCCAATAGTCATACAGTGGAACCCCCCTTTTAAGACCCCCTCCATTTTTAAGACCTTGTTTTCTCAGACTTTCATAACCTCTGTAAATTTACCTCCATTTCAAGACACCCTCCTTTTCAAGACCTGATTTTCTCAGATTTCTGGAGGTCTTAAAAGGGGGGTTCCACTGTAGCTGTAAGACATAATTTTGTTTAAAACACTTATGCCTTTTGGGGGAAATAAATTAATAAGAAAAGACATCACCACACTAAGAAGTCAGGGTGCTGACTTTTGCTATGTGACCAAGTGGAAGGATTTTCTTATCCCATGCAAAAAGCCTGATGAAGGTCTGACACAGTGAGGCAAAGTGTTTTAATGAGGCAGAGCAGGCCTTTAAAAAATAAGTTCACCACATCCAAGTGAAAGACACAATCTTGGCAGACTGTATTACAAAAGCAACATTTCAGCACAACATAAGAATGAATTGAACCATCCAGGATGCACCAGAACGACCCAAAAACAGAACCAATGAAAATTTTAAACAAGATAAAGACAGTACTGACTAGGATTCAAAGGAAGAAAAAGTCATGGGTTAACACATTGCATGTGCATTCTTTCTTTCTTTATTTGGTGTTTAACGTCGTTTTCATCCACGAAGGTTATATCGCGACGGGGGAAGGGGGGAAATGGGATTGAGCCACTTGTCAATTGTTTCTTGTTCACAAAAGCACTAATCAAAAATTTTCTCCAGGGGCTTGCAACATACCTTACTGGGAGAATGCAAGTTTCCAGTACAAAGGACTTAACATTTCTTACATACTGCTTGACTAAAATCTTTACAAAAATTGACTATATTCTATACAATTAACACTTAACAAGGGTAAAAGGAGAAACAGAATCCGTTAGTCGCCTCTTACGACATGCTGGGGAGCATCGGGTAAATTCTTTCTCGTCCCAACCAATATGGGACTCCCCCTAACCCGCGGGGGGTTTCATGTGCATAATGCAGTTAAAAGATCTAAATTCTAATATTGCAAACAAAGTCTATACATGAACACGCATTGACTGAAACATACACACACATCTCCCAAAGCTAAGCCTGTGTGTAAAATACTGCCTGTGAACAGCTTAACTTAAAGCACTCAAACAACATAAAAGATAATACCACTTTATGTAGTAAAAACAAACAAACCGCTGTTTGCTGTAAGAAAATATCTGCATACCAAACACTACCTGTATTTAGCTGAATTGACAACTTACATAAGTCAAAATGTACCCTTGATCCACACCGCACCACACATTATTTGTGTAGAATGTTATTGTTAATGTGTTATTATGTTCATTTCACCACTAAGGCAACAGAAAACCTCTGTAAGTGTAAGCATCTTTAGATGGACTATATTAAAGCAGTTCTGGGAGCTCTGTCAGCACAGAATGGACTGAATCTGATCATCATCTGCAGCAAAGCCAGGCACCACTCTGCAAGCTGCCTGCACGTCATATCTCGGCACCTCACTTCCTGGAAAATAAAGAAAATGTATTACTGAGCACATCCAGACTTTGCTGTGCGCTGATGGGGATATGTTTTGGGTATCGAGAAGAGGGTGTGTGTTGGGGGTGCGGGAAGGTAATACTTGTTCTTTACAAGATCAGTGGGATGGAGAATGGTGTGGGTGATATTGACACTCAGACAGTGACAACTATGAACTAAACTGTAAACATTGTTCTGTAATATTACAGGTGCCATCATTCCTTCCTGTGAAAACCATTTATTTCATGGATATATTTATACTTTCATCATTAAAATTAAAAAGATAATCTTTCATCATTAAAATTAAAAAGACTTCCTCACAAGAACCTTTCAAACAACATGATATCTTGTTATGCTGCTGATGTGAGCAGCTTTTCTGGAATGTGATGGAAAGTTACTATTTTTTAAATTCAGCATGAGCCACATATTTAGCGTTGACACCTTGGTTTTCTTGAGAAATGTGATGTGAGTTCATTCAGAAAATTCTAACTCTGCGTAGGGGCAGTCAGGGTGTTGAATGTAGAAGTAGGTATCCAAGTACACAGGCGGTATTACAATTTACATTGTAACTCTTAGTCTTATTGAAGTTATTCATGGACATGTAAGAAAAAAAAATTAATAAAAAAAACCTGGCCAGATCTGTGATTGTGGGCCAAGGAAAGGACTGACTGTATTTACAATAATTCCAGTAATGAGTAAATCTTTCATTTTAGCTATTTCATGTTTTACTTTCTTGCATCGCAATAGTTCAATGTTCATACAAACAGTATAATGCACTTTATGAGTATAGGGTTGCAACAAACTTTAAGATGGGAAGATCGAGAGAGAAAATAAAGATATTTGTACCATTGGGCAAAAAAAAATAAAAATAGGTTAAGGTAACATAGCCAAAATAAAAAGGGTAAGAAGGTAGGCAATCACTTTTTTTTAATATTGTTTTTTTCTTAATAGCAGAGCAACCAAGCGTGTAGCACTTGCAACCGAAGAAGATGCCGCCATATTTGTCATGGCAAGCGTCTGTTGGGCCTTTTTAGCAATTTCCCTTGCATCGCCTGTCGTCTGCATGACAACTCGAGCGCTTTCGCTTTCATTGCGTTTTCTGCACTTGTTTTCATTTTTTTTGACAAATGTAATAAAAAGTTATAGGGTCGGCCCCTAAAAATAGGGTAGGTCGGGTTACCGTAACCACACCTATTTTTTGTTTAGGCATTGCTTATGTATACAAAGTACATCATACCAATTACCATGCACAGTATTAGTCTATTACTATGCATCTTCAAATGTATGAATAATTTCATCTACAAAGTACATGTACTTGTAATACAATTTACAAAGAACAAAAGACTGCTGAATTATCTACATCAGTACATGTTTATAATTATAGCTTCAGACTACCATCACCAATACCTAATGTTACTAAATTTTACCATACAGATTTGACAAGCAAAAGCTGTAAGTGGTAAAGAAATGTGTAACTTACTCTTCAGGGGTAGTCTGTAATGTAAAGCACCACGCCAAGTCATCCTGATACCTCTCCAGTACATGTATCCATGTTTAAAGGTAAACTGTTGGAACTGGAAGACAGGAGCTGTATGAATGATGCACATCATCTCTGGTTTCTCGGGAGGCCTGAAAAAAAAAACCAGAACAATATTAACATAGTAGTAGTAGTAGGGTTGAAAATGAAATAAGTACTATTTCAACTTCACTATCAGAGCCAAATCACTCACTAATTCAGTAATTGTTTTGTTTATTCATTTACAACCATAGTTCATACACTGATACAGCAGCATTTGATTCTGTGCATGTAGATTACAGATATATCAAGCATTTTATAAACTTGAGTAAAAAAGGTTGGTAGCAACCCCATAGACAATGATATAAAAAACAACAACAGGTGTTTCGCTGTACCACGCTGCAACACCGAACAATACAGACAGTCGTTCTTCCCACGATCCACAATAGAGTGGAATCACCTGGACAACACAGTTGTCCACTCAGCCTCTACTGAGGCATTCAAGTCGGCGCTGACCACCAGCCGTCGCTAAACGACGTCGCTGCGCACACCCACCCGTCGCCCAAAAGCCAGCAATCTGGATGCTAGCGACGTAACGCACAGATACAGAGATACAGTACAGAACACAACAATTAAACACACTCATGCAGTGACTCAGTCACACCCAGTTACTCAGTAACACACACATACACACCAGATAAATCTTGCTCAGTTCTACAAAGGCCACGTTTGCAATGGTCATGTCTTGGATTTTCAAAACAATAACTTACCTGCTGGTTGATCCAAACCGATGATTGAAAATCAGTGAGACTGAAAGGAAAATGTCCTGTAGTGTACAGTGCGATTCATCGCCAACCTCCCCATTCAAGGCAGACCGTGTACAAAATCAGCTGTACCATTCACATCCCGATTGCATTCCTTCAGAAGGGCAGTCAGTGTTCCAACTTCTTTGTCGATACTATTTCTCTGGTGGACGTGTTGAACTGCCAAAATCGTCAACACCCCTATTCTGTACTCCACTGAGGAAGAGCGTTTTATTGTGTCTTAAAACCGACTTCTCGGGAAAGTGATCAATCGAATTTTATGGTCCACAAAAACTTGCTTCATATTTTATTTAAGGACTACTTTTATTTGCCTTTATTTTTATGGCGCACATTTTGTGCCCCACATTTTGTTTTGGCCTTCATTTTGTGGTCCACAAACTGGAAATGTGGCCCACAAATTTTTGGCCTTATTTTTGTGGTCCACAAACTGGAAATATGCCCCACAAATTTGTGGGCTTATTTGTTGGATTAATGACATCGAATGCCAAGGATACATATGAGTTGTTCTTTGCTACTGGTCACAAGTGGGGGTCAGCTCACACGGACGCATTTTTCAATACAGTCTAGGGGAGAAACTGGTCACAAAGCACCCAGTACATGCCAGAGAGATAGGAGAATCGGCACAATCAAAGAAAATACCAAAATCATTCAATAGATATGGAAATATTAAGATTTACTGTGAAAATGCCAGCAAAAATGGCGTCCAAAAACGGGAACGCACACTTGGTGCGTCTTTGAAGACTTACCTCCCGTTCTGTGTTGTTGATAATAGTTGTGTTTCTGCTGTTGTTGTTGAAATAGTATCTAATAAAACTGATGCAGTTCTTGAAATGTTGCAAATTATTGTTGTCTTTGTGAAATGCGAGAGTGTTCTGAGGCGTAATCTGCATACGGCTGATGTCCCACATAGGGTACCCCACTTCGATCAGCGTATCACTCCAAATGAGCTTCATAGCAGAAAAGCAGATACACTACCAACACACTGCATAACAGATCTACAAGTCTGAGCCAGAATCATTGAAATTTACTTTCTGTATAAAATATTGCAATCAAATTTGTTCACGATGTCCCACAAATAACGCAGGTTACCCTCGCCTTCGATTCAAAGTAACTCCAATCTGACTGAATTACAATCGAAACGCAGATGACGAACTGATTCACCACAAATTTGTGGTATTTTACACACAAATTTCAACTGTGTTGTTTCGCGATAAACAGCCATAAACAAACAAATGTGGCGCCGTCACGTCGCCTTGGAAGGAATAACGCAGGTGACCAAGGCTTGTTTCCGATACCTGTCTGATTAAAATCATCGTTTTTTCACGAATGACGGCTCTTTGGCAGATCTGGTGAGTTGGAAACTGTCTATGAATGTTTCATTATTAATGTCAAATGCGTACATTCTTGTCGATATTATTACCTTTGGGCTCATAAATAAAGTCAATCGTCGTGTTGTCCGAAAGTGACTTTTGTCAGCATAGAACTTACTGTGCTTTGATCATTGACTGAGAAGAATCTTCCGATGACACTAGTTCATTTCACAACGCGACTGCAGATCTGCAAGGAAACTTATGGCAGGGGAAATAAGCTTAACTGAAGACGAATAAGCGGAGTAACTGTTCTTCAACGGATTGCTCTGACTGATCTAAATATTTAGATCTTGTCGTCTGCTAGTCTGCTAGTAAGTAGTCTTCGGTCGTGTGAAAGTCACATCTATTTCGACTGTGCACATCGATCCGTGTAGTGAAATGTTGATCTTTGATGATTTGGCAACATAACTTCGCTAAATGTGCTTCGAGTGTATCTCTCCGTTAACCGCATTTGAAAACGTCTTTTAACAAGACCATGTTTCGACAGCCCAGACGGGGAGGATCCTCGATAGCTCACAGGGTATATAATGTTTTCCGCCGTTTTTTGAAGAATCCTTTCAAATTTGCTATTCCAAAAGTACCTTATGACACGACTCGAGTGGCAAAGAACATTCTCTGCAATTCCTGTCTCAGTCCGTGCAGCCGTTTCGGGTCCTATCGTCATCATACAAACATACACACAGACACACAAGAACCAGCTTTAAAAGTTAGATTATGTAGGAACCATGTGAACCAGTGATTTTTTCTTATGTACAACAGATACTACAGTATTTCTGCTTTATGAAAAGCAATATTTCAAAAACAAAACTAGAGATTTGAATTTTGACCACTTTTCCCCCTTTCTGTCACCAGTACTGAAGAACAACTCATATGCAACCAAGCAAACGCTGATGTTTTGGCGATTCCAATGGAGACTTACCATTTTCGGTTCTATATGAGAGCGCAGGTAAACATTCCCAAGATCATTCCCTCCAACGATGTTTTCATCCCTAGTAGTGACGGTACTCTCGTTCACAATGAATCGTTTCCACTTTCACTCTCCTAAGCTTGAAGTAACTCCATGGCGTCAATCGAAAGTTAAAAATGACTATCAGACGCTTTGCAGTATGTCGTTATTACGATTTATTTAAAGTTTTGTTGCTGTATTTTCTTTCAACTAGTTATCGATTTAAACTTATTTTAAATAATAATTGCACAACGGAATCGAATTTGCAAGTAACGCCAAAGAGGATTCAAAAACATCCCCCCACCGTTGGTCCACATAGACTAGACCCATTCTGCCTCATTTACTGCTCTTAGTACTGTATTGTCACCTCATTCTTAGTTTTTACATTTAGTCAAATTTTGACTAACAATGTGCTAACGTTGACCGGGAATCGAGATGAGGGTATGTGTGTGTGTGTGTGTGTGTGTGTGTGTGTGTGTGTGTGTGTGTGTGTGTGTGTGTGTGTGCGTGTGTGTGTGTGTGTGTGTATGTGTGGGTGTGTGTAGAGCAATTTAGAAAAAAAACTACTGGACCGATGTTCGTGAAACTTCACATGAGAGCTCCTGGATATGATATCCCCACACATTTTTTTCATTTTGTTTATAAATGTCTTTGATGACGTCATCTCCGGCTTTATTGTGAACGTTGAGGCGGCACTGTCACGCTCTCATTTTCCAACCAATTTGGTTGACATGTTGGTCAAGTAATCTTCCACGATGGCCAGACTTTGCTATTGCATTTCAAGTTGGAGGCTTAACAATGTATTAATGAGTTTGCTAATTAAATTTAATTATGAAAATTAAATGTTTGATTGACAAATTCTCCAACAATTATAGAGTTAGAATTATTAAACCACAAAAGTTTGATGAAGGCATGTTTGACCTTGCTTTTGTGTGATTATTTTGATGCTGTGACTGTTTTAACACACGGGACAAGCAGGTTTAACGTTAAACACATAATGCGCGCTCGCAGCACGTGCAAGTGGAGCAGGAGAAATCTGATGTGTGAGATGTGTTCACTAATGCATTAGCAACCAAAAGAGACCATGGCACGCTTGCTGCCAGTCTCACTTTTGAAACAGCCAGTATGCCAAGATTGACACCACCAAAATGCCAGGTCGATTTAAAGCTGGGGATGATCCAGAAGCGCTGGCATGTGCTTTAAACGTGCATATGTCAACAGTCTATCACCTTCAGCAATGTTCTGTTGACATTGGAAGCACTGCAGTTATGCAACGCGGTGGATTTTTTGCATTATCCCAATAAGACAAGATCGCAATTTTCTGCCACAATGTCTTCGAGATCGATTCAATACAGCCACTGACACTACCAGGAACATCATTGGAAGCCACCAGTGTTCGATCAGTGGCCAGAGAGCGCGATTAAGACAAACTGAGCGAGACCTCCACAACTTCGTTAACGGTAAACCTGCTTGTCCCGTGTGTTGAAACAGTCGCAGCATCAAAATAATCACACAACAGTTAAGTCAAACATGCCTTCATCACATTTTTGTGATTTGATATTTCTAACTCTATAATTGTTCAAGATTTTGTCAATCAAACATTGCAGAATTTTTTTCGCGTTTCTTTTGTTGCTCGGTATATATCATAGGACTTGACTCCTTTTACCAGCAGGCATGGATTTGAGTGAGGCACACAGTGATAGTGATATTTGTATTTGATACTGCATTTTAGGGTTGGGACGGTTTGTAGTGCTTGGCAATGCACTTATGCAGCCATGGAAGTAAAAAAAATCGTGCACTGGCCTTTTAGCTAGTGATTCTGAACATGTACTAGCCAGAGAACAAACTTAACTAGCCAAACTAACAATTTGTTTCAGCGACCTTACTCACATTTGGTGAGTAGATGAACATTTCTACTCGCCAGATACATATGTTAGTGTCATGATTTTCATGAGTTGTCATTCATAACCAGCCGGGGAAAAAACACTTCGTGTTCCCTATGCACTAAATCGAGATGATGAATGGGTTTCTGTCAGTCAGCAACACTTCGTGTATTATTGGAACTTTGCTTGGGTGTCTAAAATGGCTTTTGGTGCTGTGCTCTCTGCTTTATTTTCTTGCGTGTGTGGGTTTTTTCAGTGCATCATTGCATTGTCAGTTTATGCTTAACCATTGATACTTTTAGACAACAGATGGAATGCGATTTCTGACAAAAGGACAGTCGACTTCTGCGCTCAGACAAACCTGGTCAAGTTGTAAGTACAATTAGATAATTACACTTGCACCAACGATTTTGGAACTTAAAATATTTTTCGTCTAGGTTCTGAAAGCAGTGTCCAGGCCCAAAAGTGCTGCCCAATTTTTCAGCGATGTTTGAACTTAAAATATTGTTAGTTCAGGTTCTGAAAGTAGTTTCCAGGCCTAAGAGTGCTGCCCAATTTTTCAGCTATTTGTAAACTTAAAATGTTTTTTTGTCTAGGTTCTGAAAGCAGTTTCCAGTGTGCTGCCCGATCTTTTAGCGATTGGAAACTTAGAATATGTTTCATCTAGGTTCTGAAAGTAAACTGAGCAAAATAATTATTGCACCTATTTTCGTACCCCAAGTAAAACAATAATGTCATTTTATTAAAACTTATTATGCCATTCAAGGCCCTTCACGTGGCTACCTGGTACACTGTTCGGATTAAAGATTTCTGTTGTAGGTATCACGTGACCGCTGCCGAAGTCAGGGTACCCCTACAATCGACCTGACAAAAACAATCGTCCCGTATTTTAAAATCTGTGAACATTCAGGAATTTGCTGATGAGAAATATTTCTGCAAATTGATGGAAATGCCATTCAATGTCAACAGTTTGATTTGTGCACCTAACTTGATTAGTCTTGATACAATCTGTTTTCAAATGATGTGGGCGTTAACAGTTTGAAAGGCCCAAAAGAGCACGATTTGCGGTCATTTTTTAGGGGGTATTCCACTGAAAGTTCATTATATCCTAAATGTCTCAATGAAAACGTTTCAAACTTCCAGATAATATGACCAATAGGTGCATAAAGATCACCATAACTTTTGGAGAATATATGAGCACAACAGGTAGAGTTACGTAACGTTTCCAAACAAACTTTAAAAATATTCATATTAATTCAGGGTGTTATGCCAAAAATTCGTGACTTTGCATGCAGAGCCAATAATGGTTATATCAGTATTCGCGAAATATTTAGACAAATCTGAGCACTAGCAGAAATTTGCTGGAGGTATGAACGCGATAGACAAATTCGTCAACTCTGTCATTTGTACTGTGAATATTTTCTGTCTAGGTTCTGAAAGTAGTTTCCAGGCCTAACAGTGCTGCCGGTGACTTTGCACATTGCATATGATCTGTTGCGGTGCGTGTGCAGTTTTGATTAATTTTCCTTTGATTCTGAATTACGTTTCTTAGTGCTTGCTAAAGTAGTAGTTTTCTGCTCTTTGAGTCTGAGCGTTATTGCCGACTTTTGCATTGTGGTGACAACTGTAGACTGCCAGAACATGTTCTGTAGCCGTATTAGGCTGTTGAAACATAAATCCTATGAGAATACTTCTTGTGGCAGAGAGCTTTCATCATTCCAGCGCCTTCAGTCACACAATTTTTCAAATTCACAGGATATTCACGTTAAAGCTATTGAGCAACATGGTCTTAAATTCTACCCTGTACACTGCCTGTGGCAGTTAGACACATGTCGCCAGTTCACTTTGCATTTAAAGCTTGCACTGCCTTCTTCAGATCAGCTGCCTCCGCCTGGAGCACCCACACATTTTAATAGGGTTTGTGGAGATGGTAATTGTTTTTTTCCGCTGCTTAAGCCTTTCAGTGACTGGGTGTGAAGAGTATAGTACCATCTCGAACTTCGAGCTGCAGTCTGCTATTTCATGACACAGTCTGCATACACATACCGATTTTTGTTGGACCTCAGATGCATGCAGACTGCTTCAACCCTTACATTCTTGCCTCTTCATTTTTATATTTAGTCAAGTTTTGACTAAATATTTTAACGTAGAGGGGGGAATCGAGACGAGGGTCGTGGTGTATGTGTGTGTGTGTGTGTGTGTCTGTCTGTGTGTGTGTGTAGAGCGATTCAGACTAAACTACTGGACCGATCTTTATGAAATTTGACATGAGAGTTCCTGGGTATGAAATCCCCGAACGTTTTTTTCATTTTTTTGATAAATGTCTTTGATGACGTCATATCCGGCTTTTCGTGAAAGTTGAGGCGGCACTGTCACGCCCTCATTTTTCAACCAAATTGGTTCAAATTTTGGTCAAGTAATCTTCGACGAAGCCCGGGGTTCGGTATTGCATTTCAGCTTGGTGGCTTAAAAATTAATTAATGACTTTGGTCATTAAAAATCGGAAAATTGTAAAAAAAAATAAAAATTTATAAAACGCTCCAAATTTACGTTTATCTTATTCTCCATCATTTGCTGATTCCAAAAACATATAAATATGTTATATTCGGATTAAAAACAAGCTCTGAAAATTAAATATATAAAAATTATTATCAAAATTAAATTGTCCAAATCAATTTAAAAACACTTTCATCTTATTCCTTGTCGGTTCCTGATTCCAAAAACATATAGATATGATATGTTTGGATTAAAAACACGCTCAGAAAGTTAAAACAAAGAGAGGTACAGAAAAGCGTGCTATCCTTCTTAGCGCAACTACTACCCCGCTCTTATTGTCAATTTCACTGCCTTTGCCATGAGCGGTGGCCTGACGATGCTACGAGTAAAATGGCATTGCGTTCAGTTTCATTCTGTGAGTTCGACAGCTACTTGACTAAATATTGTATTTTCGCCTTACGCGACTTGTTTTTTTTTGGGGGGGAGCATATTCTTCTTTATTGATTTTGTTATTGTGTTACCCAATTTTATATTTATGTTTCCTCTTTATTATACCTATATAATTAACAATACAATTTCTAAATGTCTTTTAAACAACTTTTCTATATAACAATTCCCTCTCAAAAATGCATAAAATATCCAGAGGGGAACCATATCTATCAATACCAACACACATTTTGGCTATCACAATTAAATAATTCACATAACTTATTATTGCCTTGGAACTTTCTAAATTTTCAAACACACCCAAAACAACTTCCTTAACAGTAATTCTAATAATCATATTGTATTTTACAATTCACTTATCCTCAACGCATTTCCAAATAGACACAATTTTTTAAAAAAATAAAAAATTCAATATAATCAATTTCGTTCTCACAATAAGTACAACATTTACTCGAGGAAGTTACTGTTTTATACAATAAAATATTTGTAGGGTAAATATTGTGCAATATTTTCCATTGTAACATTCGCAATCTTGATTCAATGGTTACTTTGCTTACCAAGAGCCACTGCTCTTTTTCCGGCCTGAAATCAAATTTATTTTCCCAAAATTTAACTATAACCGGCTCAACATATTATTCCTTTATAATTAATTTGCGAAATTAACAGGGCTTACTCAAATTCTTTAAACCGTTAAATCCACAAACATTTCTAGTTGCAGAGCGTAGTGCTGCTGCTTTAACATGGCCCTATATTCCAAAATTCTTGTAGGCTTACATCCAACCTTCTGCTGCATATAATTAAAGGGTAATAACGCATTATTAACAAATAAATCCTCTAATCGACAAACGCCTGCTTTAATCGAATTACTAAAACACAGCGTTTGGCCGCAATACATTATATAACTGCTGTTCCATAAACACGTATCACTTAATAACATTTCTCCACCTACTGCTCTCTGAATCAATTCCTTGTTTCAACCAACAAATAAACACTAAGTCTTGTTTCCAAAATACATTTTTAATCAATCCCAATCCTTTAAATGTTCGTCACAGTGGTTTTAGAATGGAAACAACACAATTGTTTACCAAACTTCCAAAACATATAATTATAACGGTATATGTTTCCTTCTTTCCTGCTTTTCGTTCACTAATTTTGCAGCCCAGGACAACAAACAAGACTGCATTTGAGAAAGTTAAAAGAAAAGTGATGTGTCAAGATTTTCTTGATTTTCTTTTAACTTTCTCAAAGGCCTTAGTGTTTGAATATCTGTTTTTCCAAAATGAATCTGTAAAATAAAGTATTTATCTCAATCAATACCTTTTCGGGTATTACCAGTGCTTGCAATGGATAAATAATCTGCGATAACAACAGAGATTTCACTATGAAAATGTTACCCATAATACTACAATTCTTTTTATACCATTTTACAATATTGCTTCGTATATTGTCAACACGCTGTCCAATTTTTTTTCAATTTCAGAGGCTGGTGAGGAGCTACTAAAATAGATTCCCAACATCTGCACCTTAACCCACAACCATTTTCGTTACACTATGTATTACTGCCTAAGGCCATAATTTCATGTTTTTGGCTCACGTAAGTGTAGCATATGCGATGCTAAACTGTGTCTGTCTGTGCGTGTGTATGTGTGTATGTATGTATGTATGTGATAGAAACTTTAACATTTGACTGAACACCGACATACTAATTTCACCTGGTTATTATACAAGCAACATCTTCAAAGTATTGAAGCAATGATCAACATTTCGTCGGCATGTGTGTAGTTAAAGTGTGTATCCAAAGAAAACGGGTGGTGGTTTTTTTTGGGGGGGTACAAGCAGGTGATTGGTTTGTGTCGTGTGTGGTATGTAGACCAGATTAGGGGTCAAGACAATGTCAGGGGTCGCGCAAATGATTATGGTATACTGACATAGGTTCTTACCTCAGCATTCAGCCATTCGCTGATTCGGGGAGGACAATTTCACCCGGGTTCGTTTTCTAAGCTCCAGAAAAATAGACTTAAACTGAGAAGATAACAAAGGGATATTTCCTACAATTTGATCTGCACAGCGTGTTTTCCAATGTCTGCGCGAGGAAGAGCTGTCACCGAAAGCGCAGTGTCGATCTGGCAGTCCCGGTAAGTACACTGAGACAGATCTAGTGTCACCTGATTAACGGTATTTTATACTTTGTTGTATTTCAGCAGACACGGATGTCATACACAGTGCTTGGCAGTCACCTCTAATGACATGAGTAGATCTAAAGTGCCTGTTATGGTTGAATGTCTTTGTTCTTGGTTAGATTATGTGCATTTCAAGAACGGCAGCAGAGTCTCTTGACTGTCAGTCTGACTAAATTACCGCGCGACCGCGCCCGACCTCAAAACAAAGCATGTACACGTAATATTTGTGTTGTTAGTATCTCCACAATATTTTCTCATGTTGAACCAGTTTTTTAAGTCAGAGAAGTGATTGACAAGGGAGTTATGGTGTATTTTGAACAACAACAAAATCAGTATCATTACGTTGCGCCGCACTGTACCTCAGTTGATTAGTACACTGTTGTGTGGAATTGTGGGATAGCTTTCTTTGTTCCGTCCTTGCATGGCCGTGGCGCAGGCGAGTTCAGTTTCGCTCTTCGAATTTTGTGAGTACACGGTATTTGTTATCATTTCAAACCCCTGAAAAGTGTGTGTGTGTGTGTGAGGGGGGGGGATTCCCTGTAGGTGGAGTTTCTGTTAGTGGTTTCTCTGTACAGAGGAGATACATAATGGTGAAACCCCTGTGTGAAAATTCGATAACCTTACTGTTCAATGCGGCGCCAAGGGATAAAAACTTCCCCTTCCAAAACTGCGGTTCGACAGGAATATATTGTGACCCGTTCTCACAAAACCAGTGATATATACGTCGCTAGCGGCCAGCTGCTAAGCAAAGCAGGGCCTAGCATTGTACTGCGTTCGGCGCATTTACGCCGAAAGGACATGTCATAACCAATGACATCTCCAGTACGCGGAGCTCGATTTGGTGTATGAAATGCACAAACCTGTTATTCACCAAAACAGCACCAGGATTCTTGTTGGACAGGTCAAGGACTAATTTTGGATCTGGTGCCCCAAGACTTTCATCAAAACCCAATCATAACGGTTGTAACGGCCACACAACAATCTGTTTGATCTAATTTCTATGCTCTTGTATACACTTCCTCAGCATTTTTTAAGCTATGAATCATGTATTATTTAGGTGGCTAGGGAAAAATACCTATTCTCACTGTAACATTGACTTTAAGTTTATTTGTGATTTTCTCAAAATGGCCGACATGCTGGTAAGTAGCTTTACAACTGTTTATGCTTAACCATTGTTTCTTTTGACCATCAGATAGAATGCGATTTCTGACAAAGTCCGATTTCTGACAAAAAGACAGTCATCTCCTGCCCTTAGATAAACCTGGCCAAATGTTAAAGTACAATATTACTTTTTTTCAGCGCATCATCATCCTCTTTGATTTCTTCAACCTGGACAATCATGAGCCTGACAGTTTGATCTTCAGCATATTTTAGGATTTCCACACAAGGAACAACTTTGTGATTACCCAACTTTATACTATTACTAATATTCTAACTGTTCATACATTATTAAAATATTTCCAGGCCTTGGAGATCCGATTTGTCTGCGATTTTGGAACGTAGAATACTTTTCGTCTCGGTTCTGAAAGTAGCTTCAAGGCCTAGGAGTGATGTCCGATTTGTCTGCGATTTTGGAACGTTAAATATTTGTTGTCTCGGTTCTGAAAGTAGTTTCAAGGCCTAGGCGTGGTGTCCAATTTTTCTGCGATTTTGGAACTTATAGAATATATTTGTCTGTTCTGAAAGTGGTTTCCAGGTCCAGGAGTGCTGTCCGATTTGTCTGCGATTTTGGAACGTAGAATATTTGTTGTCGCGTTTCTGAAAGTGGTTTTCAGGCTAGGAGTGCTGTCCAATTTTTGTGCGATTTTGGAACTTCGAATATGTTTCGTCTCTGTTCTGACAGTGGTATTATGGTGGGGTGGCTTGCGTGCTTCCATAATCCATCAAGCTAAGTCAGCTAATGTGCAGGGTGCCTGGTATGTTCTCCCATACTGAACAGTCGGTGATGTCTGACCATCAAATTAAGTCAGTTGGCGCGTGTTGCACATTTTCAGGGTTTCCCATGCTGAACAGTTTGAATGGCTAGAAGCCTGACAAAACTTCAGTTTCAAGATTGAAGAAGTACAACTTGAAAACAATTTTATCAGCTATATATATGCATGTCTGCTATTGGTTACAGATCTGAGGATACGACGGCATGGTGGCCAGTGATGACAGCAAGCACAGAGCAGCAGTGGAATAAATTGCAGGACACTCGACCCACCCTCCACCCCACCCTCATGACCCGCTGCTTATCAGTGCTGGGCAAGCCTGGGTGGTTCAGAAGTACAACTACAAGTAGCTGGGCTGACAACACAACTGAAGTGGTAACGACAGCAGCTGCGACAGAAATGTCTTCATTTTCTCCTGGAGCTGAGGCTCCATCCTTGTGGACATAATTGCCATTCTCTGGTTTCCAAACATGTCGGATATTGTACTCTCAAACAAAATTGATGACATTTCTAAATCATTTGGAGAGGACTGTGGTATGCTGCATGAAGTGTTGCGCTATCATTGACCCTAACACTATGCATGAGGAAAACGGTGATCAAATTCAAGGCTATTCGGTGTAATCTTTCCTATTCTTCCCTGCATGTGGAGCTGGTAATCCACAGGACAAGTGACACATCAGAGAGACTTCTGGGTGTGAAGGCTTGGGTCATGGACAAACCACCCCATGGATAACATGATCTTCTTTCCTTTCACCACTATATGTATCATGTTTTAAATTCAATATCTGTATTGTTGGTATTGTCCGTTTGCAGTTTGTCTGAAACACAGTTTTTAAAAAATATCTTGAAATCGTAGTATAAGCCTACTTAGCGCAAGCTCAGTGGGAAGTAAAGCAAACACAAACTTGGTATACTTTTGGGGAGCATGTTTTGTTTTTACTCACATATCAAAAGTTGTAAAGCTTGCAAGATTTCTATGAAAAGCCATGTGCGGTGAACCGCGAACGAGCACTACAATATTAGCCCTCCTCACTGATAGTAAATGTTGAACCGAAGCCTTGCAAATAGGAAAGCTCATAATCCACATTAACACCACAGAGATGTTCCTGGTTTGTATTCCCCTTGCACCATCAAGTAACGTGTCATTCGTTTTCTGTATTCTCAGGTCGACATTGTTTGCCATGCGCAGAAAGGGCTTTGAAGCTGTGATTGTGTCCTTTTATTGTATGAATTGTTCCATTTGAATTTGTCAAAAATTAGAAGTTTGAATCACTTAAATCAGTTCACATGATTTTGTAAGTTAAGGTGATATGCCCTTAAGCACTGCCAAGGGGAGGTTATTCTTAGCGGTTTTTCAGTTGGCAACTCCTCTCAAAATGTATTTAACATTTCCTGTGATTAAGATCCAGGGCTAAAGATGGTGTGCAATTTACCAGTATATTGGCACTGTCTAGGGGAGATAATTCACCAGTTCGCGGATTGTCAGTTGCCAACGCCCTTCAAAATGTGTTCAAAATATTATTTTCAGTGCTGGCAAATCATTCATTATTCACTGGTAGACCCAACCCATTCAAATTCAGGTTCAGGCACAGTCATGTTCCCAGACACAGAAAAGAAAAGGTCAGTTAGACGTGGTGGATTCAAAAGTGAGATTTGTCAAAATGCCCTGCCCAGATTAAAACGGTCAGTTGAACCCACCTTGTAAGATCTCTCAAAAATTAAACAAAATGAGGTCTTAAGAACGAGGGAGCCTTAAACTGGGGGTAACTTGACAGAGGTTATGAACAGTCTGAGAAAACAGGGTATTAAAAGGGAGGCAGTCTTAAAAGGGGTGTTCCACTGTGTGTGTAAATGAATGAAGACAGACAGAGGCCTGGGAACTACACATCACTGAAACACTGCAATGTATCACATGTGTGGACCAGTCTTTAGAAATAGATCACTCGAGTGTGATCCTTGTGTAATAATTCCCATATTTGACTTTTGTATGACTTTTCAAAAATGTACCATCATTTTAAAGGCACATTTCTTCTTATTAAAACTCACCGTTATGTTTGGCTCACCGTCTCACTTTCAGATATGGCAAGGCTTAAGATTTGTAAAAGCGACTTTTGTCTGTAGCAAGTAGTAAGCGTGTTGAATGTTGGCATGTGACAAATTCAAAGTATGCTCTTATGCTCTTTTCCAATACATGTAACGGGCCTTGCTAGATTTGAGATTGTGAGATGTATGTTATTACAAGGAGGAATGTGCCTTTAACACGTGGGTGGTTGTATGACTGTAGATTGCACAAGATCTCATGGTGTTCTGTTATAATACTTTCACGGACTGGTTACTGACATGTACTACTATATACAAGTCATGGTACAGTAGAACTCCCTTTTTAAGACCCCCGAAAGACCTTGTTTTCTCAGACTTTCTGTTCATATCCTCTGCAAAATTACCCCAATTTTTTACTTGCTTCATTTTTAAGACCTGATTTTTTCATATTTGTGGGGGTCTTGGAAGTGGGGGTTCCACTCTATGAGACATTTTGTCTCAGCTTCCTCATAAAAAGGCCACTGCATTGGAACCGCCCCTTTTTTAAGACCACCTGATTTGGACTTCTTCACAATCCCGTGTCATCTCAAAATTTGTTTTCGTATCTTCTGACTTGTTCTGCAAATTAACCCCATTTTGCGACTCCCCTTCAATTTTTCAAAAGGGGAATACACTGTTTTTACTTCAAGGTGCCGTTTCCACATAAATGTGTGTGTGTGTGTTCGAGCAAATGCATATGTTTACATCACATGGTACCTGCAGTTTGAGGAAATCTGTGCTCCACAATTTAGCTGTGATAAATGGTTTTGGATGTTCGGCAATTCCACCTACACTGAAAGGTCTCACAACCCTGGAGGAACGGTGTATATCACCACGAATTCCCTTCATGCAGATGCGAGAGCTTGCCTGCGACCATCAGTTTGTTATCAGAAGAAATGTGGTGAATGTTTCAGTGGATGTGCCACTTCACTACCTAGGCGATTCGAAGAGACAGAGACGGGCGCAGTGGCGTGGTGGTAAGACGTCGATCGTCCTCCTAATCGGGAGGTCGTGAGTTCGAATCCCGGTCGCTGCCGCCTTGTGGGTTAAGAGTGGAGATGTTTCCGATCTCCCAGGTCAACTTATGTGCAGACTTGCTAGTGACTTAACCCCCTTCGTGTGTACACGCAAGCACAAGACCAAGTGCGAACGGAAAAGATCCTGTAATCCATGTCAGAGTTCGGTGGGTTATAGAAACACGAAAATACCCAGCATGCCTCCCCCGAAATCGGCGTATGCTGCCTGAATGGCGGGGTAAAAACGGTCAAAAACGTACAAATCCACTCGTTCTGAAAACATAAGTGAACGTGGGAGTCTAAGCCCATGAACGAAGAAGAAGAAGAAAAGACAGAGATAACTGCCTTGCAGTTAAAGAAACGCTTGCGCTACAAGTCCTCATGCCACTTTGATAATGTGAGACCTGTGAAGATGTTTGCTGCTTGGGAATGGTGATCATTTCTGGGAAGAGGGCATTAAGCTCGATCATTCACAACAGATAGCCAGCAGACACTGAACATAGCACCAGGTGAGGGTAAACATCCACTTGGTCTGTTCATGGACAAAGATTGTGAGGAGAAATCCTTTCAAACCATGACTTGCGGCCTACGGTAAGATCTGCAAGGCTGAACTAAGAAATGCTGACCGGCGTGCTGCCCACTCCATTGCAAACATCTTCTTCAAGTTCAAAAACTACAGATGTTACAGATTCGAGATTTAGCCACAACAGCACTTCGGAAAGTGAAAGGGGCAAAGACAGGCCATAATGCAGGGCAGTTGAAGCAAGATGGTGCCATTGAAGATCTTCTGCGCCAAGATCAAGGGTATCGTGTCCTCAAAACACTGCGATCCTCTCCTACTGATAAGCGAAACATATCTCTTTGCCATGACTAGGCAGGTTGGTAGGCTAACTTTCTTTGCTACATGTTCTGCTGCTGAAACTAGGTGGCTTAATTGATCTTCTCCGTGTCCTCTACCGCATGGAGCACAGTATAGTCCCAACTGGTGATGACTACGGCGAAAACAAAAACTGAAAAGTACCTACTACTGGACTATGAAACATGACATGTGTATCCATGATATTTTTTAATTAAACATACATCGCGATCGTTTCGATGCCTCATCCTCCTCTTTCCAATATGTGTACGGGCCGATGGCTTCACAGTAAACTGTGTCAGTGTCAGTGTCTGTCTGTCTGTCTGTCTGTCTCTCTCTCCCTATCTCTCTCTCTCTCTCTCTATCTCTCTCTGTCTTTCTCTCTCTTTGTGTCTCTCTGTCTCTCTCTCATATTCTCTCTCTCTTTCCCTCTCTCTCTCTCCCTCCCTCTCTCTCTCTCTCCCTCTCTTACAAAGGGCACGTTGTAAGATTAGGCCCTTGGCTTAAAATGTTTACCCTTTATGTCAATAAAATGCTCTAAGTCTAAGTCTCTCTCTCTCTCTCTCTCTCTCTCTCTCTCTCTCTATGTCTGTCTCTCTCTCTCTCTCTCTCTCTCTCTCTCTCTCTCTCTGTCTCTCTCTCTCTTCTTCATACTTGTTCTTCGTTTCATGTGTGTATTATAGTAGGGACTAGCTGTAAGAAAGGACCATATGGACCTAATGCTATCATCCCTCGGTAATAAAGTTTTCGAGTTCTCTCTCTCTCTCTCTCTCTCTCTCTCTCTCTCTCTCTCTCTCTCTCTCTCTCTCTCTCTCTCTCTCTCTCTCTCTCACTATATCTTGCCTTCTCTCGCTTAACATCGCTGTGCCTGTGCTCCTGCTCGTTCGTTACTCTCATTCCCTCCGCTCCCTTGATT
>NC_090252.1:36554404-36674404 GCF_037325665.1 Littorina saxatilis
CTCTCTCTCTTTCTCTCTCTCTCTCTCTCTCTCTCTCTCTCTCTCTCTCTCTCTCTCTCTCTCTCTCTCTCTCTCTCTCTCTCTCTCTCTCTCTCTCTCTCTCTCTCTCTCTCTCTCTCTCTCTAACAGGCCCGATCGGGGACGGCACGAGATCAAGCAGGGCGGATTTTTCACTGCTGCGATCTCTCCAGCTTGAAATTCTTCATTACTTCACCACAATGCCAACCGCAGTAAAAGCCATGCTAGAGGCCCTGCTTGCCGAAAATCAGCTAACTTCCTGAAAAGTTGCCTCTGAAGGAAGCAAGACAGTCGTTGTTTTTCGAATGACCAGTAGCAGCACAGCCGCCATTACCGCTCACTCAACCAGTAACCAACAGTTTCGTCGCAAGCCCCCCAGCCAGCTACGACGTGATGCGATCAAAGATCTTTGATGCGATGAGGGCCGAAGCCTACACACGATCCAAACAACAGGAACAACAACTGGAACAACAACATGAACAACAGGCAAGTCCCCCTTTTCTCCCACGCCAGAAAAGGAAAGTGTTGGCAAGAAATATGACAGATGTGACACACAGTATGATCAAGCAAGCATTCCATCGCTGTCACCATTGCACCACTATGGCAATTCGGCACGTGGAAATCGTGAATTAGATATCGCCGAGCGACTGACTTTGAAACTGGGTCACTGGCTGACATGCATGCATGCGTGCTATGTAAACAACAACACTGACTTGGTGGAAGAAAGTGCAGTGGATTCAGAGATGAGTGAGGGGAAGGGGAAGGCGTTGCGGAAGGGGGACTCGGGTACAGAAGAGGAACGTGTTGTTGAGAACAGTGCAGAACAGGCTGGCTTTTTCAAAGATGATATCTACGAACAAGTAGGTGCGGTGACAAATACACTGAGCTCAAAAAGTTAAGGATATTTTTTCAGTGGTATACCCCAGATGTTAAACAGCAGTTTTTGGGTCAGAAATTAACGTGCATTTTAAGATCTGTCTTTCTTCTGCTCAAAAATGCCTTTCAGGACTCTGAGCAATATTTGGGCATGACGTCACATGTTCGTGACCTTGCCTACCCTCAAAAATGGCGTTTTTTGACGGCATGATTCACTATCAACAGTCAAAACGGCGACTTAAACTGAACGATATTTTGCAGTTTTTACACCAAAATGTTTATTTGGTGTCTTACCTAACAAGTCATACAAAGTTCGTTCAAATCCGTCGCGCAGTCAGGCTAATCTTACGTGTAAAGGAAAGCGACCACTATCCTGAAAAACAGCAAAAACTCCAGGGTTTTTGTGGTGCTTTTGCTGGGTAGCTGCAGTTGATATGCAATACATATAAAACTACAAATAGCAGCCTCTCCAAATTACACAGAACGATGACAAAGACCCTCATCTGGATTCGCGCTAGTACTTGGAGCAAACAGAACCCGAGAATGGACGTTGTAACGGTTTTCAAATTTGGAAACGTTCATAACGTCCTAGAAACAAATGTGACATGCACGCAATTCTGTGTACTTTGCACAGAATGGTGCCATTACATGTGTGCCAAGTTTCAGAAACATTCTTTCGTGGGCTCAAAAGATATAGCCTCATGACTTTGAAGAAATAAAAAGTAAAATCTCACTCCGCTCTGTTGTTCTATTTTTAGACGATGACGTCTGCAAAACTCATATCAAGGTGGCTGAGTGATCAAGACACACATTTTCCACTATCGAGACAATGCTCTTACAGACTTTTAAAAACCTGGCGATGTCCATCTCCACAGCTCCATTTCGTAGCATTCAAACTGTCTGATTCGTCACAGCAAATGCCAGATTGTGTCTCGCCGCTATCAAGACGACGATGAGAAAAACCCAGTGTTGCCTCCATCTGACGTCATATTTTTGGAATTATATGACGTCATGTCTGCATTCTTCTGTTATTTGATTCTTTGTATTCTTTACTTCTTTCTTATACAGCACAGCTGTGTTCAAAACACGCGAAAAGTTCTTTTCTGCAACTTCTACCGAGCAAGTGATTCGCATCATCCGTGAAAGGCTATACGCATCCTATCGGAGAACGAGAATCAAAATTATAGAAAAAGTCATAAAAAAAGTTGCGCGAAAGACACCAGGGGAAGTATTTTTCACCTCTTTTCAAACGATCGTACCTTTTGAGCCCGTGAAAGAAATTTTTTGAAACTTGGCACACATGTAATGGCACCATTCTTTGCAAAGTATACAAAGTTACGTGCATGTTACATTTGTTTCTTAGACGTTACAAACGTTTCCAAATTCTTAACGGAAAACCGTTACAACGTCCATTCTGGGGTTCTGTTTGACCTAAGTACTGGAACATATCCAGGTGAGGATTTTTGTCATCGCTCTGTGAAATTTGGAGAGGCTGCTATTTGTAGTTTTAGATTTATTGCATATCAACTGCGGCTACCCAGAAAAAACACGACAAAAACCCTGGATTTTTTGCTGTTTTTCAGGATTGTTGTCGCTTTCCTTTACACGTTGGATCAGCCTAACTGCGCGGCGGATTTGAACGAAATTTGTATGACTTGTTAGGTAAGACACCAAATAAACCTTTTGGTGTAAAAAATGCAAAATATTATTCAGTTTAAGTCACCGTTTCGACGGTTGAAGGTGAATCATGCCGTCAAAAAACGCCATTTTTTAGGGTAGGCGTGGTCACGGACATGTGACGTCATACCCAAATATTGCTCAGATTCAAGAAACACATTTTTAAGCAGAAGAAAGACTGATCTTCAAATACACGTATATTTCTGACCCAAAAATTGCTGTTTAACATCTGGGGTATACCACTGAAAAAATATCCTTAACTTTTTGGGCTCAGTGTACGAACAAAGAAACTACAATGGGAAGAATTGAAGGATAACTTCCTCTTTGGGCATGCTTGGAAATGAGAATGGCTAAATACGAGTTATTCCCTTTGGCTTTGCTACATGCTGACCAGGCTGTCTCCTGCTTTGTCATGACTAGTTCAGTCGATCTTTCTCATGCTGTGACTTACTTTATTTTCACATTTTCGGTATTTAAAACAGCAAACACACACACACACACACACACACACACACACACACACACACACACACACACATGCACACACACACACACACACACACACACACACACACTGAAGAAGGTTCCATTCTGTTTCGGTTATTTTATTTGGTGCTATATGTTTGCTTCACATTGTTTCTTCTTTTACATTGCTTTAGGTATCCCAATTCGCTAAACACATCTATAATGCATGCATGGCTCATTCGAAAGAGGGCAACTGAAAAACGGATGCCCAATAGCAATAAATACTGAACAACTGAACAATAAATAGCAATAAATGATGACAGTGCCAAGTGTTTAAGTACAAAGTGAAATCATGTGACTGGACAAAGGCACAATTACAAAATACAAATACAAAAATCGAGGCCCATTTTAAATTAAGTTCTCAGCTCATGGGGAAGCATAAGGTGACCCTAGAAACCGAAATTAGGAGACCTCCCGCCCCCAGGGCAGACTACAAAAAAGGGGGGGGGGCGGCTAATTTGTGAAATAGTATAAAAGGAATCAAAAACTGTATACATGTATTTAGTTAATACCCCAACAATTGTATAGTATATACAATGTCAGACCCTAAGGAAAGTTAGTTAGTCATTGCTTAGGTGAACAGCTTAGATCATGGGTCACTGAAGTGTTGCACAGACGGTCAAAAATAAAGTGCAAGAGAATGCACTCTAAGTGATATAGTACTGTTGCTTAGAGTCTGTAGGATGCAAAACGGCGAAAAACGCAAAAAGAAACAAGCGTTCCAGACTTTGACAGTCTTTCTGTGTTGGTTACCGCAAATTCTTCTGCTCATACAGGTATACCAAACAAGTTAAGGATATGTCTTCAGTGCTATTGATCAGATGTTTAACAGCCGTGTTTGGGTCACAGACTTATGTGTATTCAAAGATATGCATTTCTTCTTCTCAAAACCGTTGTTCCTGGATTTGAGCAATATTGTACTATGACGTCACAGGTCCTTGACCACGCCTACCCTCAAAATAGCGTTTTTGATGGTATGACTCACTTTCAACCGTGGAAACGGTGACTTAAACTGAACGATATTCAGATTTTTTACCCCAGAGAGTTTGTTTGGTATCTGAACTTACAGGGCATACCCATTCCGTGTAAATCCACCGGGCAGTCAGGCTGATTTAGCGTGTAAAAGAGAGTGACCGCCATATTGGATCGTGGTTCTGGATGGTGTTTTTGCCGGGTAGCTGCAGTTGATGTGCAATAAATCTAACACCTTAGGTAGCAGGCTCCCCACATTTTACAGAACAATGACAGAAACCCTCATCTGTATTCGTTTCAGTACTAAGAGCAAAACGAAACAGAAAATGGTCGCTGTAACGGTTTTCCGTTAATATTTTGTTATATCAAATCTTATCTTATGTACACGCATAACGTAGACACCAAGACATTCCAATGCATCCACACACATTGAGGCAACACTGTTTCAACATATTTTATGATAATGCATTCAAGTTGGCCGCATATTTTATTGGAATAAACTGACTAGCAGGGGGAAAATTCGGCCTGAATACGGCTGGAAACACAGAATCAGTCTATGTTTCTCGCAATACCTTTACACTCAGTTGACAAAAAAGGAACATAACTAATTCTAACAACCAATACATCAAATTAAAGCTACGACCTTTAACTTTCCAGCAAAATAAGTAACATTACGTAAAAACCGATATTTATTTAATAGGATAGAAAAATAACAGTTCTAGCGAAAGCACTGACACTTCTTCGATGCAGAAAATAACAAAACTCTCCAAACTGAGATAATCGGCAAACGTATTTATCATACACATAAAAAGTAGAACTCGAGACAAACATTCTGATATGCATTACATGGGGGAACATTATACAGTGACTAAGCATGAAACGAACAACTCTACCAACTGAGCTACCGGGCCCCCATCTGGGAATAGCGCGCGTCCTTTTAAACAATTAACCAATCAGGGTCCAGCATCTAAGACACACTTCCATGTTTACAATAAACACAGCGATCCTGAAGGCAGAAACAATGGGTCAGGGGGAGATAATTAGATAAGGACTGAAAGAGAAAAACAATTAAATGACCGGACATAACATAACTCTATGAGTGTTGGCAGTTCACCCTGTCACAGTTAGAAAGTATGGGTCGTACAAGACCCACATCTTCTGGACTTTGTAGGGCAAAGAGTGATTCGGTGCAGGTCAATCAAAAAAATGTTTGCCATTTGAATCTATTCTGCTAATACTGTAGACATTTTCTTGACAATTTCCTCATGGAACACGAAGGTTTTGTCATCCAATCCCAAGAAAACGTAGTGGCTCCTCACAGGTTTCATCAACCGGACCTGAACACCTTCCTCTTCCAGCTTGTCGATCTGGAAAAAATACAATAAGTACCGACTCATCCCTAAATCCGTTGCAGTGTATTATATTTATTTACTACCATGGAAGTTGATGTTAACCTGTGATTTGTAAAACTGTAAAAAATTTTTAAAAATTACGTCGAACCTAAAAACCACAAAGTAATACATGCCTTTTCATTTTATTAGTATTAATATTTGTTGTCCAGATCCCAGTCAACCAGGCCAAAATTCCACATGAAAATGGAAGTGTTTGAGTAAATCTGCACATGTTATTATTTTCTATAATTCGATTTCGAAGCGTGATAAGCGCAGATTTGTTTGTCTGTCGGTGTGTCCGTCACAAACATGTGCACGCGAGTTCTCAAAAACATTCTCAACATCGTAATTACCGCCAAGCTGATAGATCCCTGGACTTTCGAGATGACAAGAAAATATCGGGCGCATTTACGTCATTTGTAAAAAAAAAAATGTTTTACATATCTCGCGGTGTGCCACGTGATTTGTAAAACAGTGGTTACAAATCACGCGGCGCGCCCCGCGATTTGTAAAATGTTTTACATTTCTACAAGTCACGAGTCAACAGTTGAGATCAAATACATGACGTAAAAAGCTCTGTCAACGCACAAGTATGATTTGACAAAAATGTCATCTTTGTGTACACACGGTTTAACAACATTATAAGATGTTGGCGTGTGAAAGCAACTTTCTGTGTTTTGAGTTCATAAAATGTTGGGATAAGTATGCCAGGTTGCACAGTTCTGTAGGTTCCTCTCAGTATTCCACCCCCTTGGTTTTCAGTTGTAAATATCTAAGCTTAGTGGTTGAATGTGGAAGCTACGTTTGGTCAAAGCTCACATAAGATTTACATCGTGCAAGCAAGGTACGTTGGGTCAAAGGTCACAGAAGATGTGCGTCGTGCAGCGAAGGAAAGAATCGCGATCTTGTTTCCGACTCAGTGCCTCTTTGTTTTTCATTAGACCTGTCATTCTGCTTGCTCGGCTTTGTTAGATGTTTGCATATCTCGTTGCTCTGTTCTTTGCTTTTATTATTATTTCTTATTTGCGCTTCGTTTAGCGATACAGCGTCTTGTGCACGGGTCAAAATGTGTGTGTCAGGGGTCAATTGGTTTGACTTGAACTTGACGTTCCTGTTTCTCTGAACGTCTGTGTATCGAAACACAGATACACGCACTCCATGACCTTGTACGAAGACAAAGCGTATCACTAGGTTTCATTTGTTTGTGATGAATTTATGACCTTTCATGAAGTAGTTTTGTTTTTTGTTTACTTGTGCCAGTTTGCCAGTTCGTTTTTTGGAACTTTGCAAAGTAGTGTCGTCTGTCTAGGTCTGGTGAAACGCCAATGAAAAGAGCCGAAGAATCCCCGAGCGTTTCTATTGGGTTTGCTTTTGATCATCCATGTATAGCCCGCTTCCTGCAACTATGGTAACCGGGGATTTATTGCATCGGGAACATGAGATTTATTTCCCAGGTGTTTGTGAATGAAAACTCGTGAAAATGATGACAGTATCAGTTATTGCGTGCTACACTAAGTAATATGCTATTACAGTACTAGCTATCAATAAATTGAAAAAAGTGATTGCGAAATTATCACACCGTGTAGTGTTGTGCTATGCATTAATGCGCTCAATCAAAACTTACTACTGCAACACAATGCTTTCCCTTGGCTGCAATCCCATTGACAGTCAACAGGTAGGCTCACACGTAGTCCCCAATCTTGAGTTCCCTGTTAAAAAGAAAATCTGTGTCAGAGTGTGTGAACTGACTTTAGTATTATATTCAAATTTTGAATTCCTCATTCTTTTGTTGAAAAAAGTATTCTTGGTGCATGTGAATGAGAGTGATCAATATAGATTCTGTACGTACGATTTTAAAATAATTATAGTGAAACCAGTGTGTGCAATTGCAACCAGTTTTACTTTTAGTCTTATGAAATATTTACATTATTACAATTCATGTTAAAGTCTTTAGGTCTACCTCTTTGCTGGATGGTCTGGCAGCTGTTGAGGCGTCGATGGCTGATCTGGCAGGTGAACGCGCGTAGATGGCTTATCTGGCAGGTGTGCGGGCGTAGCTGGCTGATGTGGCAGGTGTACGGGCGTAGCTGGCTGATCTGGCTGGTGTCCGGGCGTTGTTGGCTGATCTGGCAGGTGTACGGGCGTCGCTGGTTGATCTGGCAGGTGTCCGGGCGTAGCTGGCTGATGTGGCAGGTGTCCGGGCTGATGTGGCAGGTGTACGGGCGTCGCTGGTTGATCTGGCAGGTGTCCGGGCGTAGCTGGCTGATTTGGCAGGTGTCCGGGCGTAGCTGACTGATCTGGCAGGTGTACGGGCGCAGCTGGCTGCTGTGGTAGCTGCACAGGCGAAGCGTGTCCGGGGGCCGTTGGCTGGTCTGCCCGTGCTTGTCTCCGTCTTGGAGGTGCAAGTCGCGACACGTTCCAGTCTCCAGCATTTTCACAGTCAGCATCTTCTTGGCAGCCCTGGCAAAAACAAGAGCGCTCTCGTGTTGCAACCACGAAAGGTTGGATTCCCTTCACGCAGTGAAGTCTCTGGGTGTTCTTCAGTGGCTTTGTCCCTGTCCGCTCTGGCCTGTGCCTGTTCACATCTTCTGCAGGCACATACACAAACCGACGTTTGATGTGGCTGTGCTCATCCGTTCCTGCACGCGGAAGACAATTCATGTGTTGACATCATGACAAATAAACGCAACAGCTTTTAAGCTTAAGAAAAACACCAAAAAGTTAACTAACAGACCCCATTACTTTGACGGCCACGAATTCGGGAATCACAGAACATTACAAATCACGTATTTCCAAGTGCTGAAACGTATTTAATAGAATTCAGTTCCAACCAATGACTTTGGATACAATAGAAGAAACATTTCTTACCTTTGGATTTGTTCCAGCTTCATTGGGACAGCGCAAAAGTCCAAAACAAGAACATCACTGACAAAATCTCACGCCCATAACAGGTTTGATAAGTTTGACGGAACGAACTATGAGGTCACGCTCTCAATTACGTCATATTTTCACACAATATTTGGTGCATCAAAAGTCTATGGGCGCTAATTATGATACAGACAGCAATTTTTCAATACAATTTTCGTCTACTACAGCGTTTGAACACAATCTTCCGCCCATAACGATGTGACACGAAACTCATTTGACTTAACGAGAGTCGTGTTCTGCCGACACTATAATGTTTTTCTTTTTTAAAACACATTATTATGGTAAAGCTTTTCTATTTCTATGCTAAAAATGACTTTTCTTTGTTGTTAATGATATTTTGCAAGAATGCGACCTGCCTCAAGTTTGCCCATAACGTGTGACACCAAAGTTATTAGCGGAAGACAAATCTTCCGAGTGCAATGACGTCTTAAAAGTCAGTTTACTGCAGCATTTTATCCCTCAGGCACATAAAAGAACAATAAGACTGTAGTATGCAGGCCTCCATTGCTTTCTTCTGTCATTGATGAAAGTACTGGCCTGGGTTTAAAAAGTGTACTGTCGCTGTGCAACAAATCAGTCGCCATTTTCTGCCGTGTTTTGTGAATAAAATGTGTTTAAAATCCACACACACAAAACAATGTTGTTGGTTCCTTTCATTTCGTTTTTGTTCATTTCAAACTAAGCAGTGTGGTATGCTTTGTTTCCTTTTAATTCAAATGGATGGCTTTAAAATGAGCATTTTAATCTAGTGGTGTCAATTTCACCCATGATCTGAGCTGTTCACATAGGCAAAACAAAACAAAATAGTCTGTTTACGGTATCCCGACCAACCCTATTTTTTCCCCGCCGACCCTAGACTTTTTTTTGGCATTTGGAGAAAAAGAAAAAGAAAAATAAACCACTTTGTTCCTGGTTTTTTTGCAACATAATTTAAAAAGATGGTTATAAAAAAAATTAAGAAATCCGACCTACCGACCCTCTTTTTGTGTGCCTATGTTACTGTAAACAGACTAAAAGGTACATCACAAACAACACACCAGGGATGATACTCCCCCCTTAAAAATAGCCATGAGTCACATAAGTATGACGTTTGAATCTTTTAGCTAAATAAAACCATAGGCAATTGATCGGAAATATTAGGAAACATATTAACAAGTTTAATATTCGTTTGCTTGGACCAATCCTCTTGCCGAAGAGTTTTACAGTAAAAATTGATTTTACGTCAAAAATATCACAGGAATATCGATTGTTGAGGTAAGGCTGGGATAGCCAAGTTCAAGAATAACGGAAGGTGACTGTTGAATCTTTTTGAAAATGTATAAAATATAGATGGTAGGCAATTCAAAATTTAAACAAGTCGCGTAAGGCGAAAATACAATATTTAGTCAAGTAGCTGTCGAACTCACAGAATGAAACTGAACGCAATGCCATTTTTCAGCAAGACCGTATACTCGTAGCATCGTCAGTCCACCGCTCATGGCAAAGGCAGTGAAATTGACAAGAAGAGCGGGGTAGTAGTTGCGCTAAGAAGGATAGCACGCTTTTCTGTACCTCTCTTTGTTTTAACTTTCTGAGCGTGTTTTTAATCCAAACATATCATATCTATATGTTTTTGGAATCAGGAACCGACAAGGAATAAGATAAAAGTGTTTTTAAATTGATTTGGACAATTTAATTTTGATAATTTTTATAATTTTTAATTTTCAGAGCTTGTTTTTAATCCGAATATAGCATATTTATATGTTTTTGGAATCAGCAAATGATGGAGAATAAGATAAACGTAAATTTGGATCGTTTTATAAATTTTTATTTTTTTTTACAATTTTCAGATTTTTAATGACCAAAGTTATTAATTAATTTTTAAGCCACCAAGCTGAAATGCAATACCGAAGTCCGGGCTTTGTCGAAGATTACTTGATCAAAATTTCAACCAATTTGGTTGAAAAATGAGGGCGTGACAGTGCCGCCTCAACTTTCACGAAAAGCCGGATATGACGTCATCAAAGACATTTATCAAAAAAATGAAAAAAACGTTCGGGGATTTCATACCCAGGAACTCTCATGTCAAATTTTATAAAGATCGGTCCAGTAGTTTAGTCTGAATCGCTCTACACACACACACAGACACACACACACACACGCACACGCACACACACACGCACATACACCACGACCCTCGTTTCGATTCCCCCTCGATGTTAAAATATTTAGTCAAAACTTGACTAAATATAAAAAAGGACTCTCGGAGCATGGACTTAATGAGTCAAAAAATTAAAGAAGGCTCTATGAGCCGAAGTACATGTTTTGTCTATTATCTTTTTTATTTTGAATTCCCTACCATCTATATTTTGATACAATTTTGGACCCTCTTTGTACGGAGAGAGTTGGCAATTGTTAATCACATTCTCTCATCTCATTGACTCTCCTTTGGCTCCTTGGTAACATGCGTTCCCGTCTCTGCCAGGATTGGACACAGCAGCAGATAACCGGTAAATATGTAACAGGCATAAATGGCAAAATAGCTCGCCTCGCCTGATAATATATGAGACAACTACTGTTCTATTACAAAGTCTTTCTTGGGAGGCTTGGCTAATTTACTCGCTCGTTTTACACGGGGTTCCATCGTTTTCTTTTCTGATCGGATAACCTTGCTCCTCAGTTTGTTGACCTTCTGTCGAAGTTCCGCTTCACGAGAGGATGGGGAGGATGACGACTTTGATGCTTTACATCCTATGTCCTCCAGGATCGCCTGAATGTCATCTAAAAAAAGAAAACACACACACAAAACACACATAAAATAACATAACCTTAACAAGTTATAACCTGGAAGAAATTAAAACACTTGTAATTAGATCACAAAATGAAAATAAACAATAGCGTAGGAAGGCAGGCCAGAAATGAAGTGTATTAGCAACTATGGATACGTTGTGGAACAATGATGGAATTGGCCTTGTTTGGTACTGAATGGGTGAGGCCATTAGGACAACAGTGCCAGGTAAACTCCTCACACACCATGCCTCTAACAGGATATGTTTCCCATCTTTACGTGTGGGAACTACACGTACAATTTTATGCATCCATGCATCCGCCCGATACAGCTTCTTCTTCTTCTTCTGCGTTCGTGGGCTGAAACTCCCACGTACACTCGTTTTTTTGCACAAGTTCAATTTTACGTGTATGACTGTTTTTACCCCGCCATTTAGGCAGTCAATCGCCGCTTTCGGAGGAAGCATGCGGGGTATTTTCGTGTTTCTAAAACCCACCGAACTCTGACATGGATTACAGGATCTTTTTCGTGCGTGTTTGGTCTTGTGCTTGCGTGTACACATGAAGGGGGATAAGTCACTAGCAGGTCTGCACATAAGTTGACCTGGGAGATCGGAAAAAATCTCCACACTTAACCCACCAGGCGGCCGCGACCGGGATTCGAACCCTCGACCTTCCGATAAAGAGGCCGACGTCTTACCACCCCGCCACAGCGCCCGTCACCCTATACAGCAATTATCAACTATGTAATGGATGGGTTTAAAAAATGTTTGATGTCAGGGTGTTCTTCATGGTTAAAAAATCTCTTACCTGGTTGAACAATTTGTGCATCAGGCGACAGGTCGGTGCTGGCTTCATTTGTAGCTACCCTTTGCGATGGTGGCTTCCTCCCACTAGCAACCTGCAAATGCACAGCTCTTTGACTGACAAACTCAACTTTAATTTAGCACAGCTTACAACCAACACCCAGTCACAATGAAACAATTCTCCCAGTTTCATTGCATTGGTCTTAGGCCACACAAAAAAGTGTATGTTTCTGGTTTGTTTGTTTGTTTGTTTGTTTAACGCCCAGCCGACCACGAAGGGCCATATCAGGGCGGTGCTGCTTTGACATATAACGTGCGCCACACACAAGACAGAAGTCGCAGCACAGGCTTCATGTCTCACCCAGTCACATTATTCTGACACCGGACCAACCAGTCCTAGCACTAACCCCATAATGCCAGACGCCAGGCGGAGCAGCCACTAGATTGCCAATTTTAAAGTCTTAGGTATGACCCGGCCGGAGTTCGAACCCACGACCTCCCGATCACGGGGCGGACGCCTTACCACTAGGCCAACCGTGCCGGTATATATATGTTTCTGGTAAGGCAAAACAAAAAATAATCTGTTTACGGTATCCGGACCGACCCTATTTTTTCCCACCGGCCCTAGACTTTTTGGGGGCATTAAAATTAAAATTAAAATTAAATAAGAATATTCAGATGGCTAAAATACAAAAATAAAAAGCCGACCTACCGACGCTATTTTGGGGGGGCCTATGTTACCTTAACCTTTGCCGGATGCCGCTTTTGACTACACACGCCCGACGATGCGGGTTTGTCTGAACCCATACATTTGAAAGAGGGTTTTTACCGTTAAATTCTCTAACGACGGGGTGGGTTCAGGGAAACCCACAGCGCTACTTCAGTGGGTGCATCGAGTTTCTCCCTTCGCCGTCTTCTTGCAGCGCTGGCAGAATCCGGGTGTGAGTGCGAGTTGGAGCTGGCACTCCAAGACATGAAGTAAGTCATTACTGTGTAGCCAAAAGCTAGCTAAGGCTGAGACTGTTCAGTAACTTGCCTTGAGAAACAAGAAAAGAACAGGAACAGAAGGAATACCACTTCAGGCATGGGAAGAATTCGCCAAAACCTGCTAAAGGTGGTATGCCACAGAAGAAGAATCTTCAAACCGGAAGCCGATGCTCCCTCAGGAAGGTAACGGGATGTCATCTCCACCACAGCTTCAAGCATAACTTGAGCGTTGACAGAAATCCCGACCGTGTCTCCTCACTGACCACAGCTGAACTTCAGAATGGTCTAGTAAAGGACACTGACCGAAGTCATCAAAAGCAGAGGCGAAAAGGTGCACGAAATAACCGGAAAACCGGAAACTCGTGTACCCGGAAATCGTCCTGACCCCTCCCTTGACTATGACCATCCGCCCCAAGGTTGTGCCTGCTCCGGAACTAGCCCAACGGTGCTAGAAGCGGAACAGGCACCTAAGGAATGCCACTCCCAGGATGTACTGGCTTAGCCAGCATCTGTGAGAGGTGGTAAACCACTAAGGGAGACTCTGTAAACCGGAAGAAGAAGTCATCCTCCTTCGCGGAACGGCAGTCAGCCATCACCGACGGGGCAACCAAAAACGGAGGCCGCCGAAGACCGATGCACCCTCAGAAAATACCGGGATGAAACCTCCGCCTTAGCTTCAAGTAAAAACTTGAGCATGAACGGAAATCCCGACTGTGTCCCTTTACTGACCACAAACTGAACTTCAGAATGGGCTAGTGAAGGACACTGACCGAAGTCAACAACCCAGAGGCGGAAGGATAAACGGAATAACCGGAAACCGGAAACCCGTGTCTCCAGAAATCGACCTGACTCGACCCTTGACCAAGAGGAAAAGGGTAAGTAGCGATCATCAGCCATCATCCATGGATGAGCGGAAGTCACAACACCCTCCAGGTGAAGCAAAGACTGCTCCGGCTGAAGCACAGAGTGCATGAAAGCCGACCACTGTTGCTCCCTCTCTGGCCACCAAAGTGAAGCGCCGGGAGAAGGGACAGCGTACCCAGCCGAAGCCGGAAACGCAGCCGCCGAAACCGCAGAATGCGGAAACGAAGACTGCATAAACTGATGCAGAAAGCCATAAAGCCCGAAGGCCAGGCTGCGGTCCGTACTGTCACCACCACCGTAGCGTACGCGTGCAGGAGGACCTATGCTTCAGATGAGAACCAGAAACGCAGCCGCGAAGACCGCGAAATGCGGAAACAACGGCTGCATAGACTGAAGCCAGAAGCGATAAAAAACCAGAGGCCAGTCTGAAAAATACAGTGCACGAAAACCGACCGCTGTTGCTCCCTCTCTGGCCTTCAAAATGAAGCGCCAGAAAAAGGGACAGCGTATCCAGCCGAAGCCGGAAAACGCAGCCGCCGAAACCGCAAAATGCGGAAACGAAGACTGCATAGACTGAGGCCGAAAGCCATAAAGCACAGAGGCCAGTCTGCGGTCCGTCCAGTCGCCGCCGCCATAGCATACTGGTGTAGGATGACCTAATCTTCCGGCGAAGTCGGAAGACGCAGCCGCCGAAACCGCGGAAAGCGAAAAAGAAGACTGCATAGACTGAGGCCAGAAGCCATAAAGCCCGGCCAGTCTGTGGTCCCTCCCGTCACCGCCGCCGTAGCGTACGCGTGTAGGAGGACCTATGCTTCCAGCGAACCGGAAACGCAGCCGCCGAAACCGCGAAAAGCGGAAACAAAGACTGCATAGACTGAGGCCGGAAGCCCTAAAGCCCAGAGGCCAGTCTGCGGTACATCCAGTCACCGCCGCCGTAGCGTACGCGTGAAGGTGGACCTATGTTTCCAGTAAAAAACCGGAAACGCAGCCGCCAAAACCGCGGAAAGCGGAAACGACGACTGCATAGACTGAGGCCGAAAGCCATAAAGCCCGGAGGCCAGTCTGGGGTCCATCCAGTCACCGCCGCCGTAGCGTACGTGTGTAGGTGGACCTATGTTTCCAGTGAAAACCGGAAACGCAGCCGCCGAAATCGCGGAATGCGGAAACAACAACTGCATAAACTGAGGCCGAAGCCATAAAGCCCGAAGGCCAGTCTGTGGTCCATCCAGTCACGCCGCCGCAGCGTACACGTGTAGGAGGACCTAAGCTTCCGGTGAAAACCGGAAACGCGGCGGCCGAAAAAACGGCTACCGCTACTGTTCTGCAAAGTCCGCGCCCTCATGGGGAAAGCCGGTATTGTCAGAACAGGAGAATGCAGGGAGTGACCCTGCCCCATAGAACTGTCTCCCAGGAGGGAGTGTCCAGACGCCTCACGTGGGCTATAGGACCAGTTCGACTTACCGATAAAGCCACCAGCGGAAGCGGCAACCGACAAGACAGGAACCTGCTCCTCGGAACCGGAAGGCACCAACAAGGAAGTCAGGAAACGAACATCCCCCACGGCCGGAAGCATGACGCTGCAGAACGCCGTCGAGCGCTGCCTCTCCTCTCACCTCAAATTCCGAAACTCTGGAACTAAAGATTTCAAGAGAGAGAACACCAAAGCCCCCTCCAAAAGAGGGAGACGCAGAAACAACAAACGTGACAGACTGCGAATAAACACTGTTTCGCCGCTTTGGTAATTATGGGTGTAGCAGAACCCGCGCCGTCGGCAGAGGGATAGTTACAATCACTACTCTTTAACAAGTATGGGTTTGCGTGAACCCGCGCAATCGGTAGTGTTTATGTAAAATAACATAATCAATTAATTTTTTTTTCTTTATGTACACACTAAAAATTGGCCGACAGAGAGCAAATTAGGTGTGTAAAAGATACTTAAAATTTCAAAACGATACCTTTAATGGTTCCAGAGTTACAATGATTTTAGTGTGTCTCTGGGTACAGGTGAACCCAGGAAGCACGGCAAAGGTTAAACAGACTTGTTTGTGGACTAACATGACTAAAGGTGGAGATTTTTTTTATAAACTTTTTTTGTTTAAACCATCTTTTTAACTTATTTTGTCAAAAAAACAGGAAAACAATCGATTTTCCAATACCCCTTTTATTTTTGAAAATGCAAAAAAAAAGTCTAGGGTCGTCGGGAAAACATAGGTAGGGTCGGGTGACCAGAAACAATTACTACTTTTTTGTTGTTGACGCCGACCCAATACTTTTTTTGCCATTTGGGGCTGTTTTTCGGCAAAATAAGTTCATCATATCATCATAATCAAGACGTCGATCCAATTTAAGTAACTACTTTTTATATTTAGTCAAGTTTTGACTAAATATTTTAACGTAGAGGGGGGAATAGAGACGAGGGTCGTGGTGTATGTGTGTGTGTGTGTGTGTGTGTGTGTCTGTCTGTCTGTCTGTATGTGTGTGTGTGTGTAGAGCGATTCAGACTAAACTACTGGACCGATCTTTATGAAATTTGACATGAGAGTTCCTGGGTATGAAATTCCCATACGTTTTTTTCACTTTTTCAATAAATGTCTTTGATGACGTCATATCCGGCTTTTCGTGAAAGTTGAGGCGGCACTGTCACGCTCTCATTTTTCAACCAAATTGGTTGAAATTTTGGTCAAGTAATCTTCGACAAAGGCCGGGGTTTGGTATTGCATTTCAGCTTGGTGGCTTAAAAACTAATGAGTGAGTTTGGTCATTAAAAATCTGAAAATTGTAAAAAAAACACAAATTTTTATAAAACGATCCAAATTTACGTACATCTTATTCTTTATCATTTGCTGATTCCAAAAATATATAAATATGTTATATTTGGATTAAAAACAAGCTCTGAAAATTAAAAATATAAAAATTATTATCAAAATTAAATTGTCCAAATCAATTTAAAAACACCTTCATCTTATTCCTTGTCGGTTCCTGATTCCAAAAACATATAGATATGATATGTTTGGATTAAAAACACGCTCAGAAAGTTAAAACGAAGAGAGGTACAGAAAAGCGTGCTATCCTTCTCAGCGCAAGTACTACCCCGCTCTTCTTGTCAATTTCACTGCCTTTGCCGTGCGCGGTGGACTGACGATGCTACGAGTATACGGTCTTGCTGCGTTGCATTGCGTTCAGTTTCATTCTGTGAGTTCGACAGCTACTTGACTAAATGTTGTATTTTCGCCTTACGCGACTTGTTTTTGTTGGCCTTATCATTTTTTTGCGCTAAATGCAAACAAGCATGGGAACGATGCTGTTTTTTTCAATTCTTACATCAGCCTCAAACTTGTCATTACTCAACCTGCATTTATTAGTGAGCTTCTTTGGTTTGCAAAAACATAAAACCAATAAATAAATAACCTTCGGTGGTGGATTGGGCACTGCAAACAATGTCGGGACAGCATTCCACACAAGTGATCCCCTCTCTGCAGGATTGTTTTACTGGTTGGCCTCAACATGATCAGTACAAAGCTTGATACATTGAACATCAGCTAGCCAGCTTTTCAAAGTCCTCTCGCCTTGTGAATTGCATCCATATTCTGCACCTAGTTTGACAATAAAAACAACAATGTTATTGTTAAACTAAGCAAAACGGAAATACAAACAAGTCGCGTAAGGCGAAATTACAACATTTAGTCAAGCTGTCGAACTAACAGAATGAAACTGAACTCACTGCATTTTTACAGCAAGAGCGTATACTCGTAGCATCGTCAGTCCACCGCTCGATGCAAAGGCAGTGAAATTGACAAGAAGAGCGGGGTAGTAGTTGCGCTGAGAAGGATAGCACGCTTTTCTTTATATCTATACTTTTTAACTTTCTGAGCGTGTTTTTAATCCAAACATATCACATCTATCTGTTTTTGGAATCAGGAACCCACAAGGAATAAGATGAAATTGTTTTTAAATCGATTTCGGAAATTTTATTTTAATAATAATTTTTATATTTTTAATTTTCAGAGCTTGTTTTTAATCCGAATATAACATATTTATATGTTTTTGGAATCAGAAAGTGATGAAGAATAAGATGAACGTAAATTTGGATCGTTTTAAAAACAAATTATTTTTTTTACAATTTTCAGATTTTTAATGACCAAAGTCATCAATTAATTTTTAAGCCACCATGCTGAAATGCAATACCGAAGTCCGGCCTTCGTCGAAGATTGCTTGGCCAAAATTTCAATCAATTTGATTAAAAAATGAGGGTGTGACAGTGCCGCCTCAACTTTTACAAAAAGCCGGATATGACGTCATCAAAAATATTTATCGAAAAAAAGAAAAAAACGTCCGGGGATATCATTCCCAGGAACTCTCATGTCAAATTTCATAAAGATCGGTCCAGTAGTTTGGTCTGAATCGCTCTACACACACACACGCACAGACAGACATACACACACACATACACCACGACCCTCGTCTCGATTCCCCCTCTATGTTAAAACATTTAGTCAAAATTTGACTCTATATAAAAAGCTAAATCAGATCTTAAGTCTAAATCTAACGCTCTGCCAAAACGCAAAACGGATGAGTGATGTACCTTTGTACTGTAGTTTTCCCGTAAACAAGGTTTGATAAAGGATTCGGCAAATATGCCCACGATTAGTTTGTCTTCAAGTGTAAACTGTTGTTTTTTACTGACTGCTGACTAAAACTCACAGTCGTAAGTACTCGCTGACGCTGTAGTCTACTGAGTGAGTTGACTCGAGCCATTGCATTCCCATTCTGAAGAAGGTAAACCTGATGAAATCATCACTGCACAACCCACCTTTTTATATTTAGTCAAGTTTTGACTAAATATTTTAACATCGAGGGGGAATCGAAACGAGGGTCGTGGTGTATGTGCGTGTGTGTGTGTGTGTGTGTGTGTGTGTGTGTGTGTGTGTCTGTGTGTGTGTGTGTGTAGAGCGATTCAGACTAAACTACTGGACCGATCTTTATGAAATTTGACATGAGAGTTCCTGGGTATGAAATCCCCGAACGTTTTTTTCATTTTTTTGATAAATGTCTTTGATGACGTCATATCCGGCTTTTCGTGAAAGTTGAGGCGGCACTGTCACGCCCTCATTTTTCAACCAAATTGGTTCAAATTTTGGTCAAGTAATCTTCGACGAAGCCCGGACTTCGGTATTGCATTTCAGCTTGGTGGCTTAACAATTAATTAATGACTTTGGTCATTAAAAATCAGAAAATTGTAAAAAAAAAATAAAAATTTATAAAACGATCCAAATTTACGTTTATCTTATTCTCCATCATTTGCTGATTCCAAAAACATATAAATATGTTATATTCGGATTAAAAACAAGCTCTGAAAATTAAATATATAAAAATTATTATCAAAATTAAATTGTCCAAATCAATTCAAAAACACTTTCATCTTATTCCTTGTCGGTTCCTGATTCCAAAAACATATAGATATGATATGTTTGGATTAAAAACACGCTCAGAAAGTTAAAACAAAGAGAGGTACAGAAAAGCGTGCTATCCTTCTTAGCGCAACTACTACCCCGCTCTTCTTGTCAGTTTCACTGCCTTTGCCATGAGCGGTGGCCTGACGATGCTACGAGTAAAATGGCATTGCGTTCAGTTTCATTCTGTGAGTTCGACAGCTACTTGACTAAATATTGTATTTTCGCCTTACGCGACTTGTTACATTTAGTCAAGTTATGACTAAATGTTTTAACATCGAGGGGGGAATCGAGACGAGGGTTGTGGTGTATGTGTGTGTGTGTGTGTGTGTGTGTGTGCGTGCGTGTAGAGGGATTCAGACCAAACTACTGGACCGATCTTTATGAAATTTGACATGAGAGTTCCTGGGTATGATATCCTCAGATTTTTTTTTCATTTTTTTGATAAATGTCTTTGATGACGTCATATCCGGCTTTTCGTGAAAGTTGAGGCGGCACTGTCACGCCCTCATTTTTCAACCAAATTGGTTGAAATTTTGGTCAAGTAATCTTCGACGAAGCCCGGACTTCGGTATTGCATTTCAGCTTGGTGGCTTAACAATTAATTAATGACTTTGGTCATTAAAAATCAAAAATTGTAAAACAAAATAAGAATTTATAAAACGATCCAAATTTACGTTTATCTTATTCTCCATCATTTGCTGATTCCAAAAACATATAAATATGTTATATTCGGATTAAAAACAAGCTCTGAAAATTAAATATATAAAAATTATTATCAAAATTAAATTGTCCAAATCAATTTAAAAACACTTTCATCTCATTCCTTGTCGGTTCCTGATTCCAAAAACATATAGATATGATATGTTTGGATTAAAAACACGCCCAGAAAGTTAAAACAAAGAGAGGTACAGAAAAGCGTGCTATCCTTCTTAGCGCAACTACTACCCCGCTCTTCTTGTCAGTTTCACTGCCTTTGCCATGAGCGGTGGCCTGACGATGCTACGAGTAAAATGGCATTGCGTTCAGTTTCATTCTGTGAGTTCGACAGCTACTTGACTAAATATTGTATTTTCGCCTTACGCGACTTGTTACATTTAGTCAAGTTATGACTAAATGTTTTAACATCGAGGGGGGAATCGAGACGAGGGTCGTGGTGTATGTGTGTGTGTGTGTGTGTGTGTGTGTGTGTGTGTGTGTGCGTGCGTGTAGAGCGATTCAGACCAAACTACTGGACCGATCTTTATAAAATTTGACATGAGAGTTCCTGGGTATGATATCCTCAGATTTTTATTTCATTTTTTTGATAAATGTCTTTGATGACGTCATATCCGGCTTTTCGTGAAAGTTGAGGCGGCACTGTCACGCCCTCATTTTTCAACCAAATTGGTTGAAATTTTGGTCAAGTAATGTTCGACGAAGCCCGGACTTCGGTATTGCATTTCAGCGTGGTGGCTTAAAAATTAATTAATGACTTTGGTCATTAAAAATCTGAAAATTGTAAAAAAAAAAATTGTTTATAAAACGATCCAAATTTACGTTCATCTTATTCTCCATCATTTGCTGATTCCAAAAACATATAAATATGTTATATTTGGATTAACAACAAGCTCTGAAAATTAAATATATAAAAATTATTATCAAAATTAAATTTTCCAAATCAATTTAAAAACACTTTCATCTTATTCCTTGTCGGTTCCTGATTCCAAAAACATATAGATATGATATGTTTGGATTAAAAACACGCTCAGAAAGTTAAAACGAAGAGAGGTACAGAAAAGCGTTCTAACCTTCCCAGCGCAAGTACTACCCCGCTCTTCTTGTCAATTTCACTGCCTATGCCGTGAGCGGTGGACTGACGATGCTACGAGTATACGGTCTTGCTGCGTTGCATTGCGTTCAGTTTCATTCTGTGAGTTCGACAGCTACTTGACTAAAAATTAATGTTGTATTATCGCCTTACGCGACTTGTTTCTTCTTTCGGGAACTTGTGGAAAGTTTTCCCGAAGCAGCTCTGTTTGTAACGGGCGTTCTTGCAACCAAAAGCCGAGCAAAATTCACCACCACCTCGCACGCGATCGGTACCTACGCGATCCGCCAATTTGTTTTCGCCGCCAGCATGTGACTAAGGACGATAACCCACAAACACTTTTTCGCATTTTCTTCGCAAGTTCCACGTCTTCCTTATGTTCAGTGTTTGGTACGAAGAAGCAGAGAAGGCTGAGGGACATCTGCCGTAACCAGTCCATACAGCACGCGGTGCTCGACGAGCGTTTTGAACAGAACGTGCTTGTATGCGAATCGGACGACATCGTGCTAAGATACGACATAAGAGAAAGGAAAGTGACTGATTGGAACATCAAAATGGAAAAAGCAGAGGTTACAGAACTGGAAGACTTTTCAACGCGCTGTCTGAAGAGGTCGAAACCTCTCATCAAAGACGACTTCGCAGAAGACAGAAGGCAGGCGACCAGAGACCTGAATGTTTTGGCGGCAGTCGTGAGACTGTACCTGGGCTGATCTTCGATCTGCATTGTTAACAGCTGTTCAAGAGATGAGCGGTAAAAAATGAACAGACACCTGTGTGACGGACATGCACCTCTGTGTGTACAGACTGACTCGCTATCGGACTTCCAGCAGCGATAATCTTTTCGCGATCGTGCATGTTTCGGTATCCAGAAAGCTTTGTATGTCGACATCCCAACCCCACAACACCCTTTCACTAAAAACCATTGTTTCCGCGAATAAAACATTCTGATTCTGATTCTGATTCTCTCCACCAGGCGGCAGCGACCGGGATTCGAACTCACGACCTCCCGATTAGGAGGTTGACGTCTTAACACCACGCCACTGCGCCCCTCAAGGCCAATTCACAGTGACTAGACTTGCGTCCAGAAACTGCGCTGTAAGCTTACTCCACATTTCAATGCTGGTATAAGGCGGACCGCAATTGGCTGAGGTCCTCATGCCAACTGGGTTGGGGTTGGGGTGTGTGTGTGTGTGTGTGTGTGTGTGTGTGTGTGTGTGTGTGTGTGTGTGTGTGTGTGTGTGTGTGTGTGTGTGTAAGATTGAGAGAGAGAGAGTAAAAAAAAGAGAGAGAGAGAGAGAGAGAGATCAAATCAAATCAAATCAAATTTTATTTTGTCAAATCAAATTTTATTTTATCAAATCAAATCAAATCAAATCAAATCAAATTTTATTTTACGAGGGTTGTGGCATAAGCAATATAAACGAGCTTCTTTTCAACCAGCCCTCGCCCAGAGAGGGACTATTATAATCTTGAATACATATATATATATATATATATATATATACATACGTAAAACAATTACAAAAGATAAGCAAGGCAGAGAAACTATTCACATGACTATATACACGTTGTAGGCTATACATACATTCTTGCGTTATGAAACACTGATGCTTTATGGACAGATATGATCAATATGAAAATAATCAGAACGAAGTCTTCCATCACTGTGACTTTTCGTAATTTGACATTAAATGTAATGAGAGGTGTTTTTTGAAAGTATTGAGACTTGTTGGGACTCGAACTGATTCCGGGAGAGAATTCCACAAAACGCTGCCAGAATAAGCTAAACTTGATTTAAAGAGATCTATCCGCGGAATGGGGACGTTGAATTTTCGGCTTGGTTTGGCTTTAAATTTTGTAATGAAAGCACTCGGTGCATGGCCGGAAAGGCTTTTGTGAAGGAGCACGCCTTTATTTGATTTAAATCTTTCTTTTAAAGGCAAAATCTTAAGTTTTTTATAATCGAGAGAGAGAGAGAGAGAGAGAGAGAGAGAGAGAGAGAGAGAGAGAGAGAGAGAGAGAGAGAGAGAGAGAGAGAGAGAGAGAGGTTTAATTACTACTGTACAGTGACATTTCCTTTGGTTAAAAACTCTCATACGAATTATGAAAGAAATATCATAATATGCCTCCCGAAGAGATCATCATGTTCTGAATTGTCTACATCTGTTGGGAACTGCGAGGAAACGACAACATTAACTTCGGTACACAACTGATACAAGATTTGTTTTGAGAAATCCGGTTAAATAAAGAAAAGAAGATTGATTTGTTATGGCCGATCGATAATCTTGAAAATACTGCAACATGAATTTGTAATGGTCTCTGTGCTTGTTTCTTGAGTGTTGTGTCAAGGTGCCAGCGGGTGTGCGTAATGCTGTTTCTTGTGTGTATCTCTCAACCTTTTTCCCGAACCGCTTTACTTTGTATCTTAAGGAATGAAATGTAGCATTGCCTTTGTAACCTGTCATGGCCGGTTTACAGACGGGCCAGGTCAAGTGGCTCTGATGACATGTTATACTGTTGCGGGTTCTACTTGAATGTGATTTGCATAACAGCCCTATGCCAAATCAATCGCACTCCAAAGTGTATCCTGCTTCCTGCCGTTTAAGGTGTACAATAACCTTTTCCAAACTCGTACGCGCCCTTGTCACATGTTTTTGTAAAGGCAAGGAGGTGCTTGAAGTTGTTTTTCATTGAAGCAAGTTCGAAGAGGAAGTTTTCGTTAAGTTCTTTCTTGAGAGGAAAATGCTTTGTTAAGATCGAAATTTAATAGTTATACTCTGCAATATTTTTTCCTGATTCCTTGCTGGTTTTGTTCGGTCTAAGGAGATCAACCCCTAGATTTCAGTCACATTAAATATGCTATGGGTCTCAGTTAGTGTTTTTGAGCTTTTTGACCTTGTGAATAATGTGTAGTTGTTTACAATATCATGAAGTATGCATGTTTGTCGTAATTAAAAACAAGTCGCGTAAGGCGAAAATACAATATTTAGTCAAGTAGCTGCCATTTTTCAGCAAGAGCGTATACTCGTAGCATCGTCAGTCCACCGCTCATGGCAAAGGCAGTGAAATTGACAAGAAGAGCGGGGTAGTAGTTGCGCTAAGAAGGATAGCACGCTTTTCTGTACCTCTCTTTGTTTTAACTTTCTGAGCGTGTTTTTAATCCAAACATATCATATCTATATGTTTTTGGAATCAGGAACCGACAAGGAATAAGATGAAAGTGTTTTTAAATTGATTTGGACAATTTAATTTTGATAATAATTTTTATATATTTAATTTTCAGAGCTTGTTTTTAATCCGAATATAACATATTTATATGTTTTTGGAATCAGCAAATGATGGAAAATAGGATAAACGTAAATTTGGATCGTTTTATAAATTTTTATTTTTTTTTACAATTTTCAGATTTTTAATGACCAAAGTCATTAATTAATTTTTAAGCCACCAAGCTGAAATGCAATACCGAACCCCGGGCTTTGTCGAAGATTACTTGACCAAAATTTCAACCAATTTGGTTGAAAAATGAGGGCGTGACAGTGCCGCCTCAACTTTCACGAAAAGCCGGATATGACGTCATCAAAGACATTTATCAAAAAAATGAAAAAAACGTATGGGGATTTCATACCCAGGAACTCTCATGTCAAATTTCATAAAGATCGGTCCAGTAGTTTAGTCTGAATCGCTCTACACACACACACAGACACAATACAATACAATACAATACAATAACTTTATTAATCTCTAAAAGAGAAATTACATTGCTGAGCGTTTGTGTCCGTAATAATAACATACATAAAACATTCAAAATAAACATTTGTTCTTTGTCCTGAGAAAATATAGCACATTGGTTATCACATAAGAAAGTATATTAAAAATAAATTAACATGCATTCACCATCAACAATGCACAAAAGAAAGTCAGCACCTTGCCGGTTATCACATATTGTCTAAGATTAAGAGAGTAGAATGCAAAACAAAATCAACAATACTGAAACAATACAGAACACTGACCCCGTGCATCAGAGCGACAACACCAGCATCTACCGCCCCACCTGAGAATTGAAGATGTGAATTGCAGATGGAATGAACGAATTTCTGTAGCGTGTGGATCTTGCGGTTGGTTGTCTGAATCTGTTGCTCCTGTCTGTCCGTCTACTGTCAAATTCCGGTCTGAGTGGGTGCGAGTCGTCAGCCAAAATCTTCTGTACCTTGTCAGTCAGTCGTCGTTCATGTGTTGATGTGAAATTGTCCTGCTTCCTCCCAACCACCCCACTTGCTTTCCTGATGAATTTATCTAATCTATCCCTGTCTTGCTTGTTGATGTTGCCACCCCAACACACGGAGCCAAAGTACAACACACTATTGCACGTTGAAGTGTAAAACATCTGAAGGATTTCTTGTCTGATGTTAAAAGACCTGAGTTTTCTCAAAAAGTACAGGCGAGAGTGGAGTTTCTTCACAAGGGCATCAGAGTTTGGTTTCCATGTCAACTTATTGTCTATAATCACCCCCAAATACTTATACTGCTCTACCTTCTCTACGACCTCCCCCTTGATCACTATCTCCCTGTGTACATGTTCCCCCCTCCTGTTGTCCATTATCATTTCCTTTGTCTTCCCCACATTAAGCTCTAAATAGTTGTTTTCACACCACCCCACAAACCTATCTACCTCCTGCCTGTAGTCAGAGTCGTCGTCAACAGTCAGCAGTCCGGTCAGTCCAGTGTCGTCAGCAAACTTGGTTATGGGGCAGGAGTCACTAGAACTTCTGAAATCTGCTGATTCCCCCTCGATGTTAAAATATTTAGTCAAAACTTGACTAAATATAAAAAGGAGAGAGAGAGAGAGAGAGAGAGAGAGAGAGAGAGAGAAAGAGAGAGAGAGAAGAGAGAGAGACAGAGAGAGAGAGAGAGACAGAGAAAGAGAGAGAGAGACAGAGAGAGAGAGAGAGAGAGATAGAGAGAGGGTTATACTTGCGCAGTGAACATTTTTGGGCGGGGATATAGCTCAGTTGGTAGCGCGCTGGATTTGTATTCAGTTGGCCGCTGTCAGCGTGAGTTCGATCCCAGGTTTGGCGGAAATTTATTTCAGAGTCAACTTTGTGTGCAGACTCTCTTCGGTGTCCGAACCCTCCCCCCGTGTACACTACATTGGGTGTGCACGTTAAAGATCCCACGATTGACAAAAGGGTCTTTCCTGGCAAAATTGCTTAGGCACAGTTAATAATTGTCTACCTATACCCGTGTGACTTGGAATAATAGGCCGTGAAAGGTAAATATGCGCCGAAATGGCTGCAATTACTGGCCGTATAAAATTTCATCTCACACGGCATCACTGCAGAGCGCCTAGAACTGTACCCACGGAATATGCGCGATATAAGCGTCATTGATTCATTGATTCATTGAACATTTTTGTTGTTTAAACATTCTTAGACGAATAATGAAGAAATATATATCTATGCATGGATTTGTTTTGTCTAAAGATAAAATCATGTTTTGATTTGTCAAAATCTGTTTGGAACTGCGAGTAACGACTACATTGAATTGGGTACACAATGCAAAATCTCTTTTGAGAATTCCGGTAAAAAAGAAACAAAAGAAGATTGTTTTGTAAAGGCCAATCGATAATCTTGACCAAAGTGCCCCACCACAACATGAATTTGTAATGTTGTATCTGCTAGTTTCTTGGTTGTTTTGTCGAGTCACCAACGGGTGTGTCGTGCAATTCATCATGCGTGTATCTCTCAGCCGTTTTAGGAACCTCTTACCCTTATACGTTAAGCAATATAATCTAGCTTTGTCATATGGCTTGTCATGACAGATTTACAGACCTGCGCGGTCAAGTGTCTCTGATGACATATGCTGCGGCCCTGATCTACTTGTATGTGATCTTCGTTATAACACGTGGCCAAATCATTGGCCGTCACGTCAGTTCAATCAATCAATCAATCAATCAATATGAGGCTTATATCGCGCGTATTCCGTGGGTACAGTTCTAAGCGCAGGGTTTTTTTTTACGCAATTTATATCGCGCACATATTCAAGGCGCAGGGATTTATTTATGCCGTGTGAGATGGAATTGTTTTACACAATACATCACGCATTCACATCGGCCAGCAGATCGCAGCCATTTCGGCGCATATCCTACTTTTCACGGCCTATTATTCCAAGTCACACGGGTATTTTGGTGGATACTTTTATCTATGCCTATACAACTTTGCCAGGAAAGACCCTTTTGTCAATCGTGGGATCTTTAACGTGCACACCCCAATGTAGTGTACACGAAGGGACCTCGGTTTTTCGTCTCATCCGAAAGACTAGCACTTGAACCCACCACCTAGGTTAGGAAAGGGGGGAGAAAATAGGGTCGAACTCGCAGCCTCTCGCTTCCGAGCGCAAGTGCGTTACCACTCGACCACACAGTCCTGTTTCGTCTTTAAAATGTGCAATTAACTTCCCGTTTGACTCTTGCGCATGCTTGTCACATATTTTGCCAATATTAATCTCTCTACAGCAAGCTCTAATAGGAAGTTTTCATTAAGTTCTAGTTTCCTGACAGGAAAATGTTTTTGTTCGGAAGCAGTAATTAAGAACTGTAGTCAGTAAAAGTTGTCCTGATTTCTGGTGGGTTTTATTCAGTCTCAGGAAATCAATTCCGTGATTTTCGTCTCATTGCATATATACTATGCGGTCATTGTGTCATTGAGACGTTTGACATTGTGCATAATTTGCATTTATTAACGATATTATGCAGTATGCACAATGCACATGGCAGAGCAAATGTGTCTTCGTCATAAGATCAGAGAGAGAGAGAGAGAGAGAGAGAGAGAGAGAGAGAGAGAGAGAGAGAGAGAGAGACAGAGACAGAGAGACAGAGAGAGACAGACAGAGAGAGACAGAGACAGACAGAGAGCTGCTAATAATAGAAATTAACACATTCTTATTTTATACCTTCCTGCTTATTCTGTAAACTCATATCGTGCTGATTAACTCACAACCCGATGAATCAAACCATAACGTTGTAAGACAATAACACCTGGATCCCCGTTGGCTCAGGGTTGCCGCAAGTTAAGTTTAAAAACCACAACGAGCTAAAAAAAAAAAAAAAAATACAGGTTTTATGTGGAGTCCTCGGTTTGTTTGGCCTCAATTATGTGTTGCCAAGAACGTATCAGTTTCGGTAGCTCAGCGCTCGTACAAGGAAGTTGTGGTGCACAATTGGCTGCCGTGCTGTCAGCCCTGCCGAGAAACTGTAAAGGTCAATTCACAGTGACTAGACTAGCGTGCAAAGTACTACTGTAAGGCGGACCAAAATTGACTGAGATTGTCATGCCGGCAAGGCTGAGGGGGAACGTGTGTGTGCGGTTGTGTGTGTGTGTGTGTGTGTGTGTGTGTGTGTGGTTATGTATGTATGTATGTATGTGTGTGTGTGTGTGTGTGTGTGTGGTTATGTGAGTGTGTGTTTGTGTGTGTGTGTGGTTATGTGTGTGTGTATGTATGTACGTACGTGTGTGTGTATAGAGACATTGTTTGCATGTGTTTTAGAGGGAGAGAGAGAGAGTGACAGACAGACAGACAGACAGACAGACAGACAGATACACAGAGAGAGAGTAATGGAGAGTGACAGACAGGGAGAAAGTTCAAGTACAAAAGATAAATCAAACTACAACATTAACAGCGCTTGGATTTTTTTCTTTTATTAAAAAGCAAAAGAGGTATACAAAATATATATTTTCAATACAAGGTTCTGTCCATAAATAACAACTAGGAACTTGTATTTGACCTTTTTGTTATAAAAACAAAACAAGCGTAACAAATATACTTTGCAACAATGGTAAGTTCGATTCAATAAAATCTAGCATCATGAACGTTCTGGTAATACTAGATCATAGTTTGCCAATGCTAGTTTTAGGACTGATTGCGAATTTCTTGTTAAACCTAATTTAAAGGTACCGTCCTGCCCATGTCATGTCCTAGCTGTCACAGATCTTCCAAGGCTGTCACACCCAATAAGAGCATTATTTCTGGACAAGTCACGTTCATACGCTAGAATCTTATTTCTCGATTTTAGTAGTGCTTTTAATACAATTATCCCCCACATGCTGTTTGACAAGCTGTCAGCCCTGAACGTACATCCGTCCATCTGTCATTGGGTTTTAGACTTTCTCTTAGACCGTCCACAGGTAGTCAAGGTGAATGGTTCATACTCTAGCTCAGCCACGCTGAACACAGGGGCACCCCAAGGGTGTGTGCTTTCGCCACTTTTATTCACACTTTTCACGAACGACTGTGTACCATCAGATCCATCTGTGCTGGTTCTGAAGTTTTCAGATGACACGACAGTTGAGGGGCTGATTTCCAACGATGATGAAAGTGTGTATAGAGAGGAGGTGGAACAGTTGGTTGGCTGGTGCTCTGACAATAACTTAGAGCTCAATGTCTCCAAAACCAAAGAAATGATTGTAGATTTTAGAGATCAACGGTGTTAGTGTTGAGCAGGTCGACTCCTTTGGATTTTTAGGCACAATCATCTCGAGCGACCTCACATGGGACAAAAACACAGAGCCCATTATCAAGAAGTGTCAGCAGAGGCTTCACTTCCTTAGACAGCTGAAGAAATTTAGACTGAACCAAGCCATCCAAAAGCAGTTCTATAGGGCCACTGTAGAAAGCATTCTGTGTTTTTCAGTCACCGTGTGGTTTAGCGGTGCCAGTGCTAGGAACAAGGAAGAGCTGGAGCGCATTGTCAGACAAGCGTCTCGTATTGTGGGTTGCGAACTTCCGTCAGTCGCCTCACTGTACAGCTCACGTTTAGCAAAGAGAGTTAGGGGTATAGTGGCAGACTCATCTCACCCAGCCGGCCATCTGTTCGAGCTCCTCCCGTCAGGCAAGCGCTTCCGCGCTCTGAAGAGCAGGACTTCTCGTTTCAGAAACAGTTTCTTTCCTGAGGCAGTCCTTGCGGCCTCAATGGTGGATCGTTCTTAGATCTGTTATATGTGTCAGTTAAAGTTTTGAAATGGATCGAGTATCCTTAAATGAAATATCTTAATAGATGTAAGGGTTGTGTCCTTTGAATAACTGTGTTAGCATGTACTCGGATTTATTATATTGATGACTATATTTTTAGATATGATTTTAGGGAATTCATTTATCTTTATCCATGTAACCTGTGATTACTCCTGTCAAATTGGTGCTAAAGGAACAACCAGTCCGTTTTGAACTGTCTGGTTGGTATACACATGTAAATAGGCCCAGTGAAATCGAACACTTTATCTGTACATATTTATTATGATATATGCGTGTGGAAGGAGTGTGAAGTTCTATGCATACACCATAACAAAATCCTGTGCTTTGCATTTGGTAAATAAATTGTTTGACTTGACTTCAACTGTACACATACATAAACTCCACATCGTGTTTCATTATGCACAGACTGGAATGATTTTGCTGAATTAATTTAGCCGATTAACATATGTGTCACTTACACAATTAATTAAAAAAAAAAACATGTTCCAACGCTGCACAAGAAATAGCCAGGCTGTTGATTGTTGACATGTCTTTAACTTGATAGATGCTCCTATCACTTACAAACACCTGTACCGATCTGTGGTGGCTAACATGATCGCTTATATGAGAAAGAATGCACCAGTAAATGACACATGCACATATCTTTAATTTGCCATAGTTGCCCTTAACACGCCCTAACAGTTCTAGATTCTGTATAAACACATTTAACATTGTTAGCACAAGGAAAACGAATTCAAGCCTGCATACAACTTTGGCAGCTTGAAAAGAAATAACTACAGATTTCAAATGCTATGGCACAACGGTCTGGTGTGACTGAGGAAGCCCTGTATATATGAGGCTTATATCGCGCGTATTCCATGGGTACAGTTCTAAGCGCAGGGATTTATTTAATTTTTAAATTTTTATTTTATGCAATTTATATCGCGCACATATTCAAGGCGCAGGGATTAATTTATGCCGTGTGAGATGGAATTTTTGTGTACACAATACATCACGCATTCACATCGGCCAGCAGATCGCAGCCATTTCGGCGCATATATCCTACTTTTCACGGCCTATTATTCCAAGTCACACGGGTATTTTGGTGGACATTTTTATCTATGCCTATACCATTTTGCCAGGAAAGACCCTTTTGTCAATCGTGGGATCTTTAACGTGCACACCCCAATGTAGTGTACACGAAGGGACCTCGGTTTTTCGTCTCATCCGAAAGACTAGCACTTGAACCCACCACCTAGGTTAGGAAAGGGGGGGAGAAAATTGCTAACGCCCTGACCCAGGGTCGAACTTGCAACCTCTCGCTTCCGAGCGCAAGTGCGTTACCACTCGGCCACCCAAGCCTTGAGTATATATATGTCAACAGACAAGGGTAGGGTGGGATTGTTGGTGGGAATGGATGTTCAAAACCCGTTTACATACAATAACAATTGTGAAATATGAAAGACAAAGATAAACAAGAACAATCAAATAAATAACCGTCGAGTGATTGTTTGAAAGCAACGACAAAAACCTTCATTGAAGCAGTTACAGATTGCTTGAATACCGTAAATACTTTGTAAAGGTCAAGTATCTTGAAAGCTCCCACCCCCTACTTTCGGTCACAAACTGTATATAGGATAAAGCAGCATGTAAACGCCCCATCCCCCTATACCCCCCCCCCCCCCCCCCCCCAGGATGGCAGGAGAAATATGACTTGTTATAATTGTTTGTGAAACTCTGCAAGCGATACGGACAGCATTTCCAATGCATAATGACAAGATGTTACGATACGGTCATACCGGGTTTTTTCATACGTTTGTCTCTACAGTCTCTATATATCCATGCCAAACTGGATGAAGATTTAAGAGACTCATCTGAGGCTGAAGAGATTACATTTATGACACTTTTCATTTTGCAGAAGTTTGTGCTCAGACACTTGCGCTGCAATACTAGTTAATTAAAGCAGATCTTGAGCCAGTATCATGCAGTTTACAATCAAGATAAGAACATGTGTTCTTAAATCATCACGCAAAGGGATTTTTGTGTGTGGTTAATTTCCAGGTTCCATTATGTCAAGGCAATTTCACACACACGAACGCTTGTGTGTCACATGACAGATATGTAGATGGTAAATATTTTAAACAGACACGCATTCTATTGCCATTTTTTTCCAAATGTTCAATTCCGCTATTTCTCCCGCACTGAAGAATTAATCCTGCATAGTGGACTGTAGCTAGTAATTGCCAACCCCTACGTTTGAGCAAAATTGGTGCATAAGGGGGGTGGGCGCTTACAAGATAGTTTACCGTATAATTATACTTGAATATATACACAAGAAAACAAAAAGCAAATATAATGATACACGTAAGTAAAGCATTTATACCAGGACATAAATCACATAACTTAAGAAACGTTCTTTTCCATGTAAACTATCGTTCTAACTGCCCTTACCCAACCCCTCCTATTGGGCAGTCCTTCAATTGTGACAGCAATAGGTGAGAAGATGACAGCCATGGGCTACTGGACTTGCACGCACTACTGACTACAGACTATACCACCCCTGACTTTTGATGCGTGACTAATGGCGCGCGTGTTCCGCGTGTGCTGGGTAATCACGGACTTTAAGACTCACTGGTTAAAAGGTCAAAATCGTTATTGACCCTATGTTGGTAGGTCGGTCGTCAGAACTTTGAAATCCGGCTTAGAATAACCTATGATTGTGAACATACGTTCTGTGTGCTGTTGTCCGACATTGAGACAAACATATATGTTGATCCCACTGATGTAAACCATGCAGTTGTATGTTTCAGAAACAACAATTATATTCCCCAGAAGCACTCTACCGACACTGTTTTGGTTGTAATCTTCATGTGCCAGCTACTCACAGTGGAATTTAACTACTTTTGAGCAAAACTGGAGCATAAGGGGGGCGCTTACAGGGTAGTTTACGTTTCGAATCATAAGAACAATAACTTCTTTAAATAGAAATAGTACAGAAGATGAAATGTGATGATTTACTTTTGTCATACCCTAAGTGGCTTTATCCTTCAGTAAACTAACAGAAAAGAAAACCTGTAATTATACCTCCTAAGTCATGCCCTGTAACCCCCAATGATGTCTATACAAAAATTAAAAAAAATAAACTATCACACCATGTGAGAGTACTGCTTAAACACAGAAATACGTCGCCAGAATTGAAACGACCTTGTCAGACCAGGTATTTTGGAAACTTGATAATTTATGAACGCGTGCACGTGAAAAAAATATCCACAATAAACACTGCTTTGGGCTTTGAAAGCTACTTAGAATATCATCTCAAAGCACTAGATAAATCCTAATTATCACATGGTTACTTTCACACTGGAATTTAAACACAAACACTCACATAAACACACAGCAAGCAATGCTAGTTGCTTGAGGCTAAAACGAGCTGCAGGCTTAATTATCTAAAAAAACACCAAAAAAACACGATTTTAATAACTTCATATTAAGCAAAATGATCAATAGTTGAAGAATGTTGGCGTTTTAGATTGTTGACACTATACTTGCACTTATGAAACTATTACAGATTTCCTTTATTTCAGACATGGTTCATAATGTTTCACATTTGTACAATGAACAATGTAACATTACACATTTTGAGCAATTTTTACATGAACTTATACTGTTCCCTGGACATTTTTCTCACGCACTTAAAAGTTTGTTTAGAAAAAAGCAACAAACCGATGAGGCTTTGAGCTATGAATGTCTAGTTTTCACACAAAACCATAAGTGCAAATAAACTCAGCTCTGGATCGTGGCTGCGTGGGGGTAGGAACACAAGAATGAGCACCATTATCATGTATTAAGATCTGACCATTCAATATTAATAACACATTCACAAACAAACACTTGCATTGTAACAATGTAAACAAGCAAATATGGTTTTGGATTTTATCATTTTGTTTGCAAAGTTTTATATTTATAAGAGTAAGTTACAAGAGACAAGGCCACTGTTAGAAATATTTCTAAGAAATTTGAAATACAGATTTGAAATAGAAAAATATTCCAGTTTCAAATCTGATAACATTACCAAATTTGTAGAATTATGGTCCACATATGAAGAGTTGGTTAGGTAGTAGGCTAGGTTGTGCAGAGATGTGATGATGATTGTATATGTGTTTTGGCTTTGATTTTTGTTTGTTTCTTTTCTTTTTACATTTAGTCAAGTTTTGACTAAATGTTTTAACGTAGAGGGGGAATCGAAACGAGGGTCGTGGTGTGTGTGCGTGCGTGCGTGCGTGCGTGTGTGCGTGCGTGTAGAGCGATTCAGACCAAACTACTGGACCGATCTTTATGAAATTTGACATGAGAGTTCCTGGGTATGATATCCCCGAACGTTTTTTTCATTTTTTTTGATAAATGTCTTTGATGACGTCATATCCGGCTTTTCGTGAAAGTTGAGGCGGCACTGTCACGTCCTCATTTTTCAACCAAATTGGTTGAAATTTTGGTCAAGTAATCTTCGACGAAGCCCGGACTTCGGTATTGCATTTCAGCTTGGTGGCTTAAAAATTAATTAATGACTTTGGTCATTAAAAATCTGAAAATTGTAAAACAAATAAATTATAAAACGATCCAAATTTACGTTTATCTTATTTTCCATCATTTGCTGATTCCAAAAACATATAAATATGTTATATTCGGATTAAAAACAAGCTCTGAAAATTAAATATATAAAAATTATTATCAAAATTAAATTGTCCAAATCAATTTAAGAACACTTTCATCTTATTCCTTGTCGGTTCCTGATTCTAAAAACATATAGATATGATATGTTTGGATTAAAAACACGCTCAGAAAGTTAAAACAAAGAGAGGTACAGAAAAGCGTGCTATCCTTCTTAGCGCAACTACTACCCCTCTCTTCTTGTCAATTTCACTGCCTTTGCCATGAGCGGTGGACTGACGATGCTACGAGTATACGGTCTTGCTGAAAAATGGCAGCTACTTGACTAAATATTGTATTTTCGCCTTACGCGACTTGTTTTGTCTTTGTTTGACGGTATTATTACCTGACTGTATTATTATTAAGCAGGTAATACGTCCTTAATGTCAAGTATTGTAATCTGCATGCTATGTTAAGCTCCGGCCTTACTTGTAGGAGAACGGTATACTATATGTCCGTCTGTCTGTTATGTCCTAATGCTGTGTGTTGTGTCTACTTGCCAAACATATCTATTATAAATGTTGATGGATGAATGATGATAAATTGTAGACGGATGCATGCTATTGATTAAAAGCCCCACAATGATGTGCTTGGCCAAAAAAAAAAAAAAAAGCAAATATATGAAGGAGTTTTCCAAGACATGTTTTATACATTATACAAATTTTCAAAGCTACGTAGTTGGTGAGCCAATAATTGTAAATAGAATGCATCACCCTGTTTGATTAAGTTGGTAAAAATAAAGTCAGACTAGTGCTGTCTGTCGCAAACTTGCTTTCTTATGTGAATCTTCTGTGTTACCATTTGTGATTTTAACTTCACTTAAATCACCAGCCCGCGTTCCGTTATCATTGTTCGTTTTTTGTTGTGTTACCTTCAGCTTTAAAAGCTGGTCAGCGTTATTAAACAACACCAAGCTGGCAAAAACTAATAATGTTGATTTTAATGACCAGCAGTCAAGTCTTGTAACCCCGTTTGTACAATCGAAGTTGTACTTATCAGGTGATGTAGAAAAGAACCCAGGTCCTGAACACGAGCATGAAATCAGTGTCGTACACATTAATGTCAGAAGCCTTAGGAATAAAATTAATTTATTGCAGCCCGAAGTTCAACGGCACGATGTCTTAACACTTTCGGAGACATGGCTAGCGCATTCTGATGATAATTCATCATTATTGATTCCAAATTTTAGCCCCCCAATTCGACTTGACCGTCCAGACCATCCTTATGGCGGAGTAGCAATTTATGTAAAGAATTATTTGTATCATAAACCCCGTCCTGAGTTTAACGTCGTCGGCCTGGAAGCCGTGTGGGTTGAGATAAAATTGAATAAAGAAAGTATTTTGATAGGTTCATTCTACCGTCCACCGAATGGAAATGTTCAATACTGGGAATTAGTAGATGAAAGTTTAAGAAAAGTAAATAGTCAGGTTTTGAAGTTTGTAATTTGTGGTGATTTTAACGTTGATTTTATAAGTTTTCCCTCTCACAATTTTTTCAATATGTTGCATTCATATCAGCTCTGTCAACTTGTCGATGTTCCCACACGTATAACTGAAACAAGCAGTACCTGCATAGATCTCATAATTACACAAACGCCATAACTAATTAAATCTGTAGATGTTCTGCCACCAATTTGCAGCGACCACAGTGTGCCACGGGCGATACTAAAAAGTACTGTAAATGTGAGTAACTCCTTCAAATGAACTATTTTCAATTACGATAAATTGAATATAGTAGGGTTTTGTAACGCTCTTTCACAAGTTGACTGGACAGGTATGGTGACAAATGAAATGTTTAATGATAGTATTGACGATTTTAGTAGAACATTTATGAATGTTGCAAAGCAGTTCATGCCGGTTAAAGAAGTTACTGTACGTCCCAAAGACGCACTCTGGATTACCCCAGACATCTTAAAGTTAATCGACGAGCGAGATCAAATTCACCTGAGAGCAAAAACGAGTAATTCTGTAGAAGATTGGCTGAGTTATCGTCAGACGCGTAATCGTGTCACAGCAGCTAAGAGAGACAGAGTCCAGCAATTTTATATTGAGTTAGACGAACGTATTTCCGACCAAGGTTCCTTTGGTACTAAAAAGTGGTGGCAGTTGGTAAAGTCATTCATGGACAAGAAAGGGCTTGGTGTTGATGAAATTCCTCCGATTAATTTTGAAGGCAAGATTTACCAGTCAAACCAGGAAAAAGCCAACGTTCTGAACAATTTTTTCATACATAATTCCGTTCTTGAAACCCCAGACGACAATTTGCCTCAAGCTGATTTTTTAGACAGCGAACTTAATGAGATTTATTTTACAGTCGATAAGGTTAAAGAGGTTATTAAACGCCTTGATACAGGTAAAGCCACTGGTCCGGATCTTATTCACAATAGACTTCTAGTTGCTGCTGTTGACGCCATAGCAGAACCCCTGACATATTTGTTTAACAGAAGCCTTAGAGAAGGTATATATCCTAGTTTGTGGAAGACGGCTCATGTCACTCTTATTTACAAAGCCGGCCCAGCCGATTGTTGTAACAATTATCGACCAATTTCAAAATTAAGTTGTGTTGGGAAGGTAATGGAGCGATGTGTCCACAGCCATGTTTACACCTTCTTACAGCGAAATAATATATTATCACCTGCACAGTCAGGATTTATTTCTGGTGATTCTACCATCTGTCAGCTGGCTTCGATTTGTGACGAGTTTTGTGTAAATTACGATATGGGAATTACCACTCAAGCTGTTTTTTGTGATGTGTCAAAAGCATTTGAAAAAGTTTGGCATAAAGGGTTATTATATAAACTGGAACTAGCAGGAATAAGAGGACAATTGTTAAAATGGTTTCACGATTATTTAACAAATCGCCATCAGGCTGTTGTTATTAAGGGTGCTAAGTCTGCATTAAAATGTATCCCGGCAGGTGTTCCACAAGGCTCTGTTCTTGGCCCCTTGTTATTCCTGATATATATTAATGACATTGTGAATGATATTGAATCTGTTATAAAGTTGTTTGCTGATGACACGAGCATGTCCATGTCCTTAGAAGATCCAATTAGACGAGCGCAGACTTTGAACGCAGACCTAAATAAAATTAGTACCTGGGCAAAACAGTGGAAAGTTAAATTTAACGAAGCAAAAACGGAATTGTTAGACATAAAACGTGATAATATACCAACCGAACCAATCATTTTTAATAATATTGTTTTGGAAAACGTGAAACAACATAAACATCTTGGCGTAATTTTGCAGAATAATTGTAAATGGGACTTCCAAGTGAGAAGCATCGTAAAAAAGGTCACCCTCTTAATTAATTGCTTAAGATATTACAAATACAGATTAAATCGTAAAAGTCTGGAAACTATGTACAAATCCTTTGTTCTTCCACATTTTGACTATGCAGACATCCTATGGGACAACTGCACCGAGTACTGGAAAAATTACATTTGGAAGCCATTCGGACTATAATCGGTGGTGTACGCGGCACCAGCCACGAAAAGCTGTATAAAGAAAGCGGATTTTGTAACCTAAAAGAAAGACGGAGCAGACACAAACTAATTTTATATTACAAGATGGTATTTGGCAAATGTCCTCATTACTTTGCCACCTTTAACTTCTGATGTTAACCCCTATCACCGAAGAAGACCATCAGAAAGAAGAGTTCCCACTTGCAAAACTGAATTATACCGTCGATCTTTTATACCATCTACCACTGTCCTTTGGAACAACTTGCCAGACAACATCAAAACAACTAACTCAATCAGCGAATTCAAACACTATCTAACTATTCCTGATTATAACGTACCTGCCTATTACTACTGTGGTAAACGATTGGAAGAGATTCATCACTGCAGAATGCGCCTAAACATGAGTAACTTGAACTCTGACCTGTGCAAACGCCACTTACAGGAAAATCCGCAGTGCGCTTGCGGCTACCTGCACGAAACAGCTGACCATTACTTGATACATTGCCCTCTGTACGTAGACGCTCGCCTATCTACAATAAATGCACTACCTGTACATTACAGACATGTTGAAATATTGTTAAATGGTAGCGAAAACCTTTCTCTTCGCACCAACAAGCTTATTTTTGAAAGTGTCCAATCGTTTATCTGTAAATCTGGTCGTTTTTGTTAATTTGACTCAGTACGCATATCCATGCCATGTATTCCATATACATTTTTCAATTATATATTCAGCGAACTACTGCTTATTTGCCACTGGATTACAGTTTACAATGTACTATGTATATTCTTTTTGTATGCGCTAACCACCTTCATCTTTCATAATGTACCTACCATTCTTTCGTCCCACCTCCACCCTCTTCCTCCTGCTAGCTTTTTCTTATTCTTTCTGGTTTGCTTCAACTATGCTGTTTACCTAGATAGTTCCATAGTGTATAAGTAATGTTTGTCCGACATCATAATTTTGTTAATTTGTAACTACGTAGGGCGCGTAATATAAGCGTTCGCTTGAGTTCGTGTCCCTATTGTTTATCGTTGTATAGTTGTACCATGTTTGATTTAATAAAATATTGTTTAAACCAAACTAGTGCTTCTTTCATCTACATTTCTTCTGCTGTTAATGATTGCAATGTTGAAGCTCAAAATGAACTCAAACGGTCTACTATGTCCCCAGCTTTTGCTTCATTTGCAAGCACTTGAATTATCTGCAGTTTTGCAGTTTAAATCTTATTATGTAAGCATACCACAACATTTTGTATTTCAAGTATAACTCAGAAAAAGAAAGAAAAAAACACAAATAGATGAAAAGCAAATCCTCCTGTTTTGAAAGACATTTTTGTGTGTAAATAACAATGTACCAATTATCAAACGCTCATTTCTGGTTCAGAAACATATCAAAAGGTATACAGTATATAAATGGTCCTTCCACAACACACATAAGTGTCAAGAGCACAATCTCAAAGCTTAAAGTCTACATAACAAAATCAAGCAATAAATCAACCATTATCAGCATGTTGTCTAGTTACAGCCAATTTAAACAATGATTTTTTGCCATCATCCTTGTTGAGATAAAGCCCTGTCGTCATCTGAATGCCTATCAATCAGTCTTGTTAAAAATCTAATTAGCCATTATGCTATCTGCCAGCTGAATGATTCTAAAACTATACATGTTTTACAACGTCAAGAATATATAGAATAGTCAACAAAATGAATCACAACAACACAATCAAATCATCTTAAAGTATTTTCATTGCAGAACTTTAAAACGCAAAGGACAGTTGTCAAAATGAAGTGTAATACATCTTGTTTTGACAACTGTGATTTTAAAGCTTCTAGAAACACGGATATTGACCATAATTATTAAGAAACATTAAATGGGATGCCTCTACAATTGCCTATATCGACAATCGAAACGTCCCACTCCTGACGCCAATAGGATCTGCACATTTCTTCACAGCAAACTCCTTGATAGTAAGCATACATTAGCTGCGTACTGAACTGATATAGCGCGATTATGACTTTACTAATATACAGCAATTATGCACACTGTTTTCTCACACGTAAAATATGAAAACAATAGAAAGGAGGGGGCAATTATATTATTTAAAACATGTTATTAAAAAAGTAAGAAAGAAAGAAAGAAACAAGTCGCGTAAGGCGAAAATACAACATTTAGTCAAGTAGCTGTCGAACTCACAGAATGAAACTGAACGCAATGCAACGCAGCAGGACCGTATATACTCGTAGCATCGTCAGTCCACCGCGCACGGCAAAGGCAGTGAAATTGACAGGAAGAGCGGGGTAGTACTTGCGCTGAGAAGGATAGCACGCTTTTCTGTACCTCTCTTCGTTTTAACTTTCTGAGCGTGTTTTTAATCGAAACATATCATATCTATATGTTTTTGGAATCAGGAACCGACAAGAAAAAAGATGAAGATGTTTTTGAATTGATTTGGACAATTTAATTTTAATAATAATTTTTATATTTTAATTTTCAGAGCTTGTTTTTAATCCAAATATAACATATCTTTATGTTCTTGGAATCAGAAAATGATAAAGAATAAGATGTACGTAAATTTGGATCGTTTTATAAAAAAAATATTTTTTTTACAATTTTCAGATTTTTAATGACCAAACTCACTCATTAGTTTTTAAGCCACCAAGCTGAAATGCAATACCAAACCCCGGCCTTCGTCGAAGATTACTTGACCAAAATTTCAACCATTTTGGTTGAAAAATGAGAGCGTGACAGTTCCGCCTCAACTTTCACGAAAAGCCGGATATGACGTCATCAAAGACATTTATTGAAAAAATGAAAAAACGTATGGGGATTTCATACCCAGGAACTTTCATGTCAAATTTCATAAAGATCGGTCCAGTAGTTTAGTCTGAATCGCTCTACACACACACACACACACAGACAGACAGACACACACACATACACACACATACACACATACACACACACACACACACACACACACACACACCACGACCCTCGTCTCGATTCCCCCCTCTACGTTAAAATATTTAGTCAAACCTTGACTAAATATAAACAAGTCGCGTAAGGCGAAAATACAACATTTAGTCAAGTAGCTGTCGAACTCACAGAATGAAACTGAACGCAATGCAACGCAGCAAGACCGTATACCCGTAGCATCGTCAGTCCACCGCTCATGGCAAAGGCAGTGAAATTGACAAGAAGAGCGGGGTAGTACTTGCGCTTAGAAGGATAGCACGCTTTTCTGTACCTCTCTTCGTTTTAACTTTCTGAGCGTGTTTTTAATCCAAACATATCATATCTATATGTTTTTGGAATCAGGAACCGACAAGGAATAAGATGAAAGTGTTTTTAAATTGATTTCGACAATTTAATTTTGAAAATAATTTTTATATTTTTAATTTTCAGAGCTTGTTTTTAATCCAAATATAACATATTTATATGTTTTTGGAATCAGAAAATGATGGAGAATAAGATGTACGTAAATTTGGATCGTTTTATAAAAAAATATTTTTTTTACAATTTTCAGATTTTTAATGACCAAAGTCATTAATCATTTTTAAGCCACCAAGCTGAAATGCAATACCGAAGTCCGGGCTTCGTCGAAGATTACTTGACCAAAATTTCAACCAATTTGGTTGAAAAATGAGGGCGTGACAGTGCCGCCTCAACTTTCACAAAAACCCGGATATGACGTCATCAAAGACATTTATCAAAAAAAATGAAAAAAACGTATGGGGATATCATACCCATATCCCCATACGTTTTTTTCATTTTTTTTATATATGTCTTTGATGACGTCATATCCGGGTATTTGTGAAAGTTGAGGCGGCATATCCAGGAACTTCCATGTCAAATTTCATAAAGATCGTTCCAGTAGTTTGGTCTGAATCGCTCTACACGCACGCACACACACACACACACACACACACACACACACACACACACACACACACACACAAACACACACATACACACACATACACATACACCACGACCCTCGTCTCGATTGCCCCCTCGATGTTAAAACATTTAGTCAAAACTTGACTAAATGTAACAAGTCGCGTAAGGCGAAAATACAATATTTAGTCAAGTAGCTGTCGAACTCACAGAATGAAACTGAACGCAATGCCATTTTTCAGCAAGACCGTATACTCGTAGCATCGTCAGTCCACCGCTCACGGCAAAGGCAGTGAAATTGACAAGAAGAGCGGGGTAGTAGTTGCGCTAAGAAGGATAGCACGCTTTTCTGTACCTCTCTTTGTTTTAACTTTCTGAGCGTGTTTTTAATCCAAACATATCATATCTATATGTTTTTGGAATCAGGAACCGACAAGGAATAAGATGAAAGTGTTTTTAAATTGATTTCGACAATTTAATTTTGATAATATACTGTTCAAAAAAAGAAACGCATAGTTGCTACTTGCCAAATTTGTTTTATTTTTCGAAAAAATTAACAGAAAATCCAATATTTAGATTATTTGTTTGAAATTTGGTATGGACACAGTTGAATGCACACACAGTTCATTTGCATCTTCAAATCAATCAGTCAATCAATACGATTGGGTGCCGAGGCTGTCAAGTCAGTAGGGGGTGTGACTGCCTTGAGCAGCAACAACTGCCCGGCACCTTCTGGGCATGGACTGGATCAGATGCCGGATATCTTGCTGTGGGATGGTGTCCCACTCCTCCTGAAGTGCCTGCAATATATCGCGGTGATTTGCCGGCGCTTCTTCTCGCCTGCGCACACGTCTGTCCAATTCATCCCAGAGGTGTTCTATCGGGTTCATGTCTGGCGACATGGATGGCCAGGGAAGCACCTGGACATGGTGGTCGGTGAGGAACTGGGTGGTGAGTCGTGCTGTGTGCGGGCGAGCGTTGTCCTGCTGGAATATGGCATCCTGGTCAGCCAGAAGAGGAAGGGCGTGTGGGCGCAGAATTTCCTCCACATATCGCTGGGCAGTTATGCGCCCTTGGACGTGCACCAGGGTGCTCCTTCCAGCGGTATTGATCGCCCCCCACACCATGACGCCTCCACCACCATGAACGGGTGCCTCATCCACACAGTTGGGCGCGTAACGTTCGTTTACTCTCCGGTAGACCCTCCTCCGACCATCATGTCGCTGGAGCAGGAAGTAGGACTCGTCGCTGAACCACACGTGTCTCCAGTGATTCCGGACGGTCCAGCGAAGGTGCTGGTTGCCCCACTGCACTCGGTTCTGGCGATGGCGGCGGGTCTTCTTCTTCTTCTTCTTGGCGTTCGCAGAGGTTACACAATCAGTCCAGCACTGGTGATAAATGTTGTCGTTTTCTCCAACTCCTGTCGACTGCCGTATAGTTTGGTCTGCAAGGGAGTTGGTGACGGCCACACTTCTTTTCGTTCCTCATCTAGTAAGGGACATCGCTGTAAGATGTGTTCCGCTGTTTGGTCCTCTTGACCGCAGGCACAGGTTGGTGATGGCGCCAGCTTGAACTTTCGGTTCATGTGAGCATTGAGCCTGTTGTGGCCAGTACGCAGCCTGATGAGGTTGACTTGCTGCTCTCTGGACATTGTGTGGTAGTCATCTCTGTTTGTCCTTGGCCTCATCAATGCCTTGATGATTGTCTTCTGCTCACTAAAGCTGACACTGTTTTCAGGTTGGTCTTCCACGGCTCCTTCTTTTGCCAGCTCATCTGCCCTTTCATTTCCTGGTATCCCACAGTGTGCTGGTATCCACTGGAGGACAACTCTTCTGGTTTGTCTGACCATCTGTAATGCTTTGGCCAGCTGTGGGAGTTTGTCGTTCTCTAGGGCCTGAAGGACTGAAAGGGCGTCCGAGAGGAAGACAACTTGGTAGCAAGGGTCTGCGGAGTCCTGAACGAAGGAGGCGGCCTGCATGAGAGCTTCTGCTTCTGCTTTATAGTTTGTGCAGTGTTTGCCAGTGGCAACGCTGGATGTAGCTGTATGTCCCCCAGGGAACTGGATGAGAATGCCTGCACCTCCATTGAGCACGGCGTTAGTTGCTGATCCATCGGTGTATACATGGATCCACGCCTCTTTTGGGTACTGTTCGTCGATCAGGGCTAAGGTGAGTGCCTGTCGAGCTGTGTCATTCTGATCTTCTCCTGAGGTAACATGTGGAACACTGGTGCAGATCTGGATGCCTGGTTTCTCTGTTGCCTTGGGGGTTTCCTCTTCTTCTTGAGTCAGAGGTAGAGTGTTCTGTGGAAGGACTTCCCTGTACTGTCGAGAAAGTCTCTTGCTCTCGTGTACAAAACTGCTCCGTTTAAGCCGGTTCTTGGTGAGGTTGCTCAGTCTGTGCTTCATGGGGTGGTCGGGTAGGCACTTGAGCTTCTCGGCCTGTACCATAGTCTTGGCTTCTCTTCTCTGACAGAGGGGTTGGATGGTGGTAAGCTTCTCCATTTCCTTGATGGGCGTGGATTTCATTGCACCGGTGATGAGTCGGAGGGCCTGGTTTTGCACACGGTCAAGGGTCTGCAGGTTTGTCTTGGCTGAGGTTGACCACGCTGTGGAGCCGTACTCGAGGTGGGGTCTGATTGTTCCCTGGTATACTGTCTTCAGTATCTTCTCGTTCGCTCCCCAGGTGGTACCTGCCAGCTTCCTGAGTATGGCTAGCTTGCGCCGGGCCTTCGTCTCTGCCTGTGCAATGTGTGGTTTCCAGGTCTGCCGTCTATCAAAGGTGACACCAAGGTACGTTGCTTCTTCATCCTCTCTCAGAGGAGTTCCACCAAGCCTAATGGTTCCGGCTTTCTGCTTTGGCGACAGTGTGAATAGGGTGGTGGAGGATTTCTCCTTGTTGATGGAGACGCACCAATCTTCTGCCCATGCGTTCAGCCTATCTGCCGCTTGCTGCATTCTGTAGGTGGCAGTACTTGCGTGCTCCTCCTTGCACCAGATTACAAGGTCGTCTGCGTAGAGAGCAGCTTTGATCCCCTTGGGCATCTCAGACACCAGATCGTCGATGAAGAGAAGGAAGAGTGTGGGGGAGAGGACTCCGCCCTGAGGGACGCCATGACGAAGGAGGAACTTCTTGCTTTTGGTCTGGTCGACGTTAACTCTTGCCCTGCGGTTATAGAGGTAAGAGCGAATCCACTGGTACATGTTGCTGGACACGCCTTTCCTCAGCAGTTTTACAAGGAGTCCATCTTTCCAGACCTTGTCAAAGGCCTTCTGAAGATCTATCCAGGTGACGAAGACCAGCTTCTGTTCCTGAAAGGCATCTTCAACTTCTTGCGCCAGGTAAGTGACCTGATCTTCAGTGCTGCGGAACTGTCGGAATCCAGCTTGTTCAGGGGCGAGGAGGTTCCTGGATTCCAGGTACCACCTGAGGCGCTCGTTCACAATTCTCTCCAGGGTCTTCACAACACAGCTGGTGAGGCTGATTGGGCGATAGCTGGTGGCCTTCTTTGGATCCTTCCCTTTTTTTAAGATGGGGATCATGATCGCTTCTCGCCAGAGTTGTGGTAGCGATCCTTCTTGCCAGCTGCTGTTGAAGACCTCGAGTAGCTTGTTCTCTGCTGCACTACCAAGGTGGGTTAGCATCTCGTTGGTGATGCCGTCTGGGCCAGGGGACTTCTTCGCCTTTGACTTTTTCAGAGCTGAGTGCAGCTCGTGGAGTGTGAGTGGTTGACTCATGGCGTCCACTGTCGACTGTCTGGCAGGTCTCTCTCTTTTCTCTCTTCTTGCTTCTCTCTGTTTCTCGGGGCTAACATGGAGGTTGCTCTTAGCTGCATAGCTTTCAGCAAATTGGTTGGCAGCATGCGGCGGGTGAGGATAGCTCCTCTGTGAGGTCTGCGAGCTCTCAAACCAGCTTCATGCAGGCGGTTCCGCACGGTCTGGTCCGATAATTGGTGTGGCCCGGGGAGAGCCTGGACAGAAGATGAGGCCGACAGGAAACGATTCCGGAGGTGGCGGAGCCGTATGAAGCGGTCGTGAGCAGCAGTTGTCGCCCTTGGTCTTCCCGCTCGTGGCAAGTCAGCAACGGAGCCAGTGGCTTGAAACCTGACCCACAGTCTACTGATGGTGCTCTGGGACACGTGGAAGTGCCTGGCGATTGCACTTTGACTTTGGCCTGCTTGTAAACGACCCAATGCAATTTGGCGGTCTTCTCTGCTCAATCGGGCCATCTTTCGTCGCTGAATTGTCGTCTGATTTCTTTGTGGCGAACAATCCGCTTTTATGGGTTTTGGAAGACATGGTGAGAGCTCAATATTCCCCGAGTTTCACGAGATTACACTGAAGCATGACGAGTGGTCATGCCAAATGAGCAATTTTGACATTGTAGCCACTGATAACGCATGCGTCACGTGCAGAGCTCACTTGTGGCAATGGACGAAAGGTCGACGACCAGATAAACATTTTCTGCAGTTTGGTGGATATCCTTGTAGCCATATAACTAAATTAACCAAATATTACAAGCTATGCGTTTCTTTTTTTGAACAGTATATATTTAATTTTCAGAGCTTGTTGTTAATCCAAATATAACATATTTATATGTTTTTGGAATCAGCAAATGATGGAGAATAAGATAAACGTAAATTTGGATCGTTTTATAAATTTTTATTTTTTTTTACAATTTTCAGATTTTTAATGACCAAAGTCATTAATTAATTTTTAAGCCACCAAGCTGAAATGCAATACCGAAGTCCGGCCTTTGTCGAAGATTGCTTGGCCAAAATGTCAATCAATTTGATTGAAAAATGAGGGTGTGAAAGTGCCGCCTCAACTTTTACAAAAAGCCGGATATGACGTCATCAAAGACATTTATCTTAAAAAAGAAAAAAACATCCGGGGATATCATACCCAGAAACTCTCATGTCAAATTTCATTAAGATAGGTCCAGTAGTTTACTCTGAATCGCTCTACACACACACACGCACACACACACACGCACACACACACACCACGCACACACACACAGACACACACACATACACCATGACCCTCGTCTCGATTCCCCCCTCTATGTTAAAACATTTAGTCAAAACTGACTAAATGTAAAAAAGAAAGAAAGAGAGAAAGAAAGACAGACAGACAGACAAACAAACAGACAGACAGACAGACAGACAGACAGACAGACAGACAGACAGACACAAAGAACAAGAATACAACACAAATACCAGGAAAACTAAAAACTTTAAAAAGCACCCATGATGGATTTGTTGCTGGGGCCAGGCAGTGTCTATCACCAGCCGTTGATATGATTTGCATTGTGTTTATCTCAGGCCATGAAACTTACAATAGCAAAGCATCTCATTGTGCAGGAGGACTCTTCTTGAAATCGACGTCACTGTAGACAACGGGTTCCTCTTCAAGCTTCTTGGGAGCGGGTTTTCCAGCTTTAGGGGGCTGTGAAAATTCCAAAGATGTGTAGATAAGGCCTTCAGGAGTCACCATTTTTCCAGAGCTTGTTTCCTCCTTTGAAGGTGTTGTTGTTTTCTGAGATAAAACATCACAATTGTCAGGAGTAATGCCAGATGTCCAAGTATTTGAAATGACTTCCTATCATTTAGCTTGTAGCATGTAACTTAACTGTAAACTTTTCTCGTGGTCATCTAAAATACTAAATTAATTAGAAGTAAGGTTTTCCACACAGAAGTAAGGTTTCTGATTCTTTAGAGACTGGAACCACCCAACATATACTTCAAACGGAAAGAGAGAGAGAGAGAGAGAGAGAGAGAGAGAGAGAGAGAGAGAGAGAGAGAGAGAGAGACAGACAGACAGACAGAAAAACAGACAGAGACAGAGACGGAGAAGGAGAGAGAGAGACAGAGACAGAGAGAGACAGACAGACAGACAGACAGACAGACAGACAGACAGACAGAGATAATTGAATTGAATTGAATATAATTAAACTTTATTTTACAAGGATTAAGATATAAGGCCTTTTCTTACAATCTGTCCTTGACAGAGAGAGAGTGAGAGGGATAGAGAAAGGAAGAGAGAGAGAAAACTGACCTTCGCCTTAGCACCTTTGCCTTGTATGATGTATCCGACATTGCCATATTCGTGATCTGCACATATGAATGTTAGAGATAACATGTCAATTAAGGATATACAAATTGTACAATAAAAGAACAAGAAAGGTAAATTGTTGGAACGTTTGTTTTTGACAAAACAATACGTTACAGTCACAAACATATCGAGCCAACAATATTGTACGTATTGTTTTGTCAATAACAAACGTTTAAAAAAACTTACCTTTCTTGTTTTTTATTCTGAATTTTGGAACGTTGGTAATCTCTTTGTTTTGGGAATTACAAGTTTTACAATGCAGTGTCTGTGTCCTCAAAATCTCACTTTGCCAAACATAAAGTATACTTCACAGACATTGTTTTCCAACACCTGAAGCTGTTTCGCCTCCAAAAGTCCAGTTTCCTCAAGCTAAACATATATGCTAAATATGCGCATGTCTTGAATACATAGTAACATAGTTTTTGTTCACCTTTCTTGCCGTGGGGTAATCCAGTGTTTTGGAAATCATTCAAACACTTACCAGATTCATCTATCTTGTCTTTGTTGTTCTTCTCCTTCTTAGGTTTGCCAGCCGCCTTAGTACCAGTCTTGGGTTTTGCACCTGCACCCGATGCCTGCTTTTTCTTGGTCTTCTCCACCACAGCATACACATCAACAGGGTGTCCACTGTTGTCCTCTGTTTCTGGGGCTGCAGCTCCCTGATTAGACTTCATGGTTTTGTCGACCTGAGTGTACACATCAGCATGTTGCCCACCATTTGCCTCTGGGGCTGCAGCCGCCTGACTATTCTTTTTTATTTTGTCGACATGAGCGTTCACAGCCATCGGAGTACATGATAGAGGCCCTGACAGTGCCTCTTGGTCTCCATCTGCTATGCCAGACTCTTCCATTTCATGGTAGTTGTTCTGCCCTTGTCCGTTTCTTGGCCTGCCAGCTGCAAATCCAAACATAAGTCTGATTATCTGTCCAGGTGGCTCAACGACCTAATACCGCACACTTTCCGTATTATTTGCGTTATACTGGTTGCTTTTAATCACAACACAAGGTACTGACAAACAGGTTATACATTCGTGTTACGAGTCAATTGATCAATCATGTAGTTACTCTTCGGTAAGCCTGGGAGGTCAACATGTCCGCTGTAGACTGTTAACTGGAGCTGAGGTATTCATGAGGGCGTAAATACAACATTTAGTCAAGCTGTCGAACTCACAGAATGAAACTGAACGCAATGCAATTTTTCAGCAATACCGTATACCCGTAGCATCGTCAGTCCACCGCTCACGGCAAAGACAGTGAAATTGACAAGAAGAGCGGGGTAGTAGTTGCGCTGGGAAGGATAGCACGCTTTTCTGTACCTCTCTTCGTTTTAACTTTCTGAGCGTGTTTTTAATCGAAACATATCATATCTATATGTTTTTGGAATCAGGAATAAGATGAAAGTGTTTTTAAATTGATTTCGAAAATTTGATTTTGATCATAATTTTTATATATTTAATTTTCAGAGCTTATTTTTAATCCAAATATAACATATTTATATGTTTTGGGAATCAGAAAATAATGAAGAATAAGATGAACGTAAATTTGGATCGTTTTATATTTTTTTATTTTTTTTTAACAATTTTCAGATTTTTAATGACCAAAGACATTAATTAATTTTTAAGCCACCAAGCTGAAATGCCATACCGAAGTCCGGCCTTCGTCGAAGATTGCTTGGCCAAAATTTCAATCAATTTGATTGAAAAATGAGGGTGTGACTGTGCCGCCTCAACTTTTACAAAAAACCGGATATGACGTCATCAAAGATATTTATCACAAAACAGAAAAAAACCTCCGGGGATATCATACCCAAGAACTCTCATGTACAATTTCATAAAGATCGGTCCAGTAGTTTGGTCTGAATCGCTCTACACACACACACACACACTCACACACACACACACACACACACACACACACACACACACACACACACTCACACACACACACTACGACCCTCGTCTCGATTCCCCCTCTATGTTAAAACATTTAGTCAAAACTTGACTAAATGTAACAAAATGTACAGAGCTTTGTGCGCAGTCATTTTAAAGATATAGTGTCCACGCCGCCATTTTGAAGAGTTTTTTTTGTCGAATTCGGCCGTTTTGAAGAATTTGGGGAATCTAGTGTACCTTAATTAAGACGCACCTGGCCCGGTTTGCTCATTTAAGCACCACAAGTATGCTAAATAATTAAATCAAAATGAGTAAATTGGCGACTGCTCTCTACCATTTGAAGATTAAAATTGGCCGTCATAGACTGGTTTTCGTCGCGAGCGTGCCGTTTTCATGACGACTCAAAACAATGGCGGATGGGATGGCCGCTTAGTGAGAACAAGCCCACACGTTTCTGTAAGAAATCGACTCAAGGTCAGTGGTTCAGAAAGCAGCAGACTGACTGGGAACGACACAGAATCACGAGAAAGTCATGCTCGACGCATGCACAAAATGCAAACTTATCAACAGCAAGCAGTCGGAAAGTTGGATTCAACTGCATGAGTGTTACCGTCGTGTGCACTGACTACCCACGACGCTCTCTCCTGCTGCCCGGATTTGTAAGTAAAGCAAGTGTTGTCGTGTAGACTTTGGACAGACCTAGACAAATGTTGCTGCCGTTTTGTCTGTGTGTCTGCTGGTGTGTTGTGCGAATGAAGCATCCATCAAGCGAGCGCACGAACGTGTATTGTGCAGGGTCGATTGTGTCTAGTTTTGTTTTGAACACGGACACGCCACGGTGTGTGTGTACACGTGTGTCTGTGCACTGCACAGGAGCTTGTATCAAAGTGCCGGTCGATCATTATTTACTCCTTCATCCCAACAGTCTCCTTACAACTACATACTACGCATTCGCTAGTGAATAGTAGTAGCCTAGTAAGGGTGTACATGCAGGAGTAAATAATGATCAACTGGCGGTTGGGTACAAGCTCCTGTGGTGCACTGTATAGGAGACAGAGACTGACAGACAGACAGAGTAGGTAATCCCCCTAAAAATTGTTTTGAGATGGAAAAAGTAGGGTCAGTCAGCACAGTCTTTGGATGTAGTGCAACAGAAAATGTTATTTATAACTGACATTTTATATTGTCAGCGGTATGAGTTTTTCTGTGCCTAAAGTTTTTAATGTTGTGATTTTGTAGGAAGAACTATGATTGAAGCTTATTGTAAAGCTTTGTGAAATGGTAACTTTTTAACGAAGAACACATTCTTCCTCGGACGGTGTTCATTGAAGCAAACACTAAATGCGGCAGAATCTCATTCATCCTTTCTTTTTTAACTGCCGCTGTGCATGTTGAAAGCTTCATGTTCAGAACTGATGTTGCTGTAGAACTGTATGTTATTGGCCAGCCTTTGGTTTACACTTAGTGGTTTATATGTTGCTATAATTACTAAAACAATTTTTTTTTAATTTTCAGGGAAAAAGCACCCGGACATCAAACATTCTTGCAATGTGTGGCAATAATTGTTTAACATATTTCGGACAAAAAGATCATCAAGGTGAGTTTAAATGTTCATAATTCTGATGTAAGTCATGCTTATCTTTTATCTTGAGTAACTATCTCTGTCATCTCTCTCTCAGGCTGGGCGACCGACAGAAAAGTTGCCAGGAACCGATTCCTTGAGTGTGGTCAATTGTTCCCCATTTCTGGTTTACTTGAACCGCAGGCAATATTGTTGAGTGATTAAAAGTTATGGATTCTTTAAAAAAAAAAAAGTGTACGTTTGAGGATAAGACACTGTCAAAGTTTTGAAACAGTATTTTTCTTCTTCATGGTTATAAAAAAAAACTGCAGCACTTGTGTTCAATTTCTGAAGATGTATTATTACTACAGTGGCACCCCCCTTTTAAGACCTTAAAAATCTGAGAAAATCGAGTCTAAAAAAGGAACGAGTCTTAAAATGGGGGTAATTTTACAGAGGTTATGAACAGAAAATGTGAGAAAACAAGGCCTTAAAAGAAGGGAGTTTTAAATCGGGGGGTCATAGAAGGGAGGTTCCACTGCATTAATCATGCCATGGAAATCTTTTTGATTTTACAGATAAATACAATGACAATTAAAAGCAATTTGCAGCCCAGTGTTTTATTATCTGATTATATTCTGTCTATTTTTATCAGTGGTTCTTTGCTACAGAAATTCATGGTTACATCTTGACCAAAAGTCAATTATTATCAATAAACCAAACAACATGCGCACACAAAAACATACTCAATTGTCAAGAACAGTGTCTATTTTATTCCATGTAGATCTCAAATCCACAGGCACACATCCTCTCTGCACAGTTCAAAGATGCTACACATGAAACTATTCTTGGAATTCGAGCACTTTTCAACACCTGTATATTTGTTCTGCACAAGTTTTACTAGACCTGTGAATTCAACGCATTAATCAATATACTTTCAGAACTCTTCCCCAGACTTTATTGCTCATGTCAGCTGTTTCCATGCACAAATAGTCACCCTGTATGTATCTTTCGCTTGATATGCAAGTGTCTAAACAGAAAGAAAAAACACTAAAAACCAAACACAAAAATTCATTCAGTGAGAGTGAATGTACACACATCCTAAAAAACACGAAATGAATAGTCATTCTGTCAGTCATTGATACTGATCCAAGCCATTGATGTGACGAAGAAAGGAGTAAGTTTTTTTTAGAAAGCTAAAAACTTTCAGAGGGAAATGGTGTTATCAAACACTGGTCGTTTCACATGCTCCCTGTAAATCACTGAAAGCAGACCTCTTCAACTTCAGAAGACCCTCCCTCGTCTTCTTTTTGAGGGGCTATCCAGAGATACTCCAGTGCCGAGAGTATGAAATAAATAAATATAGCTGTCTGTCAGCGTTCTCTACAATGAAAATGTCCCTACAAGGTGCAGAACTGTGCACATAATATAAAACACACACACACAACATATGTTCAAACACTGATCCAAATGTTGGGGGTGGGCGTTTACTAGGTACTAACGGCGCTTAGAAGGTAGATTACAGTACATTAAAAAAGCACAAAACAATATACATTAATTGTATTTTTGACCAAATTATGACATTTTACACAGATTGAGACAGTCAGTGTTCCTCAAGGTGAACAAGGACTGTCAAGGTGTGTGTAAAATGTCATATTTTGGTCAAAAATACAAATAACATTTATGTATCGATTGGTTCTGGTTAGAATTCCTTTTAATTGTTTTTTTAATGTACAAACACGCAATATTTTGTGGTCTCAGCTGGCCGCCTAATATGGAATGTAACAGAGCATGTGTAAACCAACCCACACAGAAACGCACTTTGTTTAACACCACAATGTACTCCAATACAAGCAACAAGGAAGAAAGTCAGTGTACTGGCCAGTTGGATCTATAATGTCATTCCTATTACCCATACACAGCGACTGCACATGGCAACTCTTACACCTTCACCCGAATAGCCAATTTTTTTCCTCAATATAACTCTAGTCTGAATGATGCGTATCGTTTGGCTTTATTGATCTTTCCCTCTTCTTCTTCCAGGACCAGGGCATCGTCAATCTCTTCTTTGTGTGTGGGCCAGTAGGAGCCTGCTGTCATCAAGCACCAGTGCCTTGAAGTCCTGGAGCATAAACAGAAAATCACCCATCAGTGAAGACAGTTATAATTCAAACTTCGAAAAGGGTTGAAAAAATTAACCAAATGCAAGAAAAAGTGTGAAAATAAAGAGTTACAGAAGAGTGTTTGTAATATATTCATCTATGTAATGGAGTGCAAGTGTGAGTAAAAGGTGGGAGAGGGGGGATGGGATATACCTGTGGGCATTGGCTTTCCAGAGTTTTAGCATTCTGACACACTGACAAGTGTGAAAATGTGTTCTGGTGCTCCTGACGAGCAAAAGTGTCAGTTACACAGCTTTAGCTACTTGGAATGAATGCCCAGTTTACCATTGCATTATACAGTGAAACCCTAACTTTGCCCCCCCCCCCCTTTTAAAAAAAACCACAACAACATTTGTCTTAAAAGACACTACTTTCTCAGATTCCTGTCTATAACCTCTATTCTAAGACATTCTGCTTTTCTTTGATTGAGTTTGCTGTATATATATAAGAAGGGCTCCACTGTATCTCTAATTTTGTTCTCTACAAGAGGTATTGTAGCAGCATCTGTCCAGTGCTAAACCGCAAAAAGATCAATTTGATATGATTATTCAATACTGCTGTTGGACATGTGGTTGGAAAATGTGCTGCAGGGATTGTCTTGTTTAAAAAAAAATTTGAACAGGAAGGCAGACATCTATTTGAACTGCAAAGCAGACACAATTCAAAAACCTACACATCATTATTATGACTTCTTACATAACAGCATGATCATGGAATCTGTTAGCCAATGTGTCAGATCATAAAGATCATTATGGAGGCAGAAATGATCCCCTCAATCTGTAAAATATCCTTCTTTACTAACAGCATACCAGCTAAAACAGAATCCATATGTCATAATGTGGAACCCCCGTTACGATCTCTCAATCTGATAAAATCAGGTATTAAAAAGCAGGAAGTCTAAAAATGAAGGTGAATTTGCATAGCTTATGACCAAAAAATCTGAAAAGCAAGGTCTAAATATAGGGGAGATCTTGAATTGTAAAGGTTTCTAAAAGGGGGGTTTCACGGTACAGCACCCCAATTGTGAGGACTGTTCATTTATTTCCCTTTATGAGACACTAAAAGGTTGTGGGTACTGAAATTTAACTGCACAAAATATCTTGACAAAATCAGGATGCTGAAGCTTCATTTTCATTCTTTTAACATATTTTTGGAAACCAGGAAATACACACATTCCCTAGAATGAAAAAAAAAATGCACCGGTAATGTAATTTGTGACTGAGACCTAAAAACCTCACCGTTAGTCATTATTTAGTATACCCTGTAACAAAGTCTTTGACCTCACAAATCTTGCAGAATAAAAAGGTACTTACTCGAATGATTGAGTTTGGAGGAGGGGTGGGGGTTGATGGGGGGAAGCAGTGAGAGAAAGTACATGTACTTAACTATAGTCCTAATTCACCTTCAAATTGTTTTTTGGGCCACAAAGACCACTAATTTACACCCCCCCCTCACTTACACACAATTTTACTTTTTTTCTGCACACATTACATTCCTAAAACACACCCACACATAACAAATACACAACACGTCGCCCTGATTTTCTTGACATTTTTCAGTTGGATGAATGTAATTTCTTCATTTTCTGTGATAGCACTCTATTGGAATTCACAAAATTACCCTTGGCTCTGACATCAGAAGTCTTTTTCTTTTAACTCCTGCACACAGAGAAAGTATCTATTAATATTATAACTATAACTAGTCCTCACTTACCTTCAAATTGTTATTCGGATCAGCCTTCTTGCCCAGCAAACCAATTTCAGTTTGAGAAGACTTGGACCAGTCCTTGCCTCTGCATCAGCTCACACCTCTGCTAATTCCTCTCCCTATCCTGCCTCGATGTGCACTTTTCTCTTGCACGAGCAGCCTGGCCGCTTGTTGTTTTGAACGTAAAACTTCCATAGCCTGAAAATAAAGACAAATGCTTGAAAAGGATACACAATATATTAGTCAATCTCCCTTACAGTTAATGAGTTATTTGTAGCAAACTTCAATCATAATCAGGAAAAGCTCACTTGAGTTTTGACAGCTGGCACACAACGTTCACACACACAACAATTGTACTCTTTTTTTTCACGTGTATACAAAAATAAAAATAACAATATGTGATTATATCACAAGCATAATACACACACACACACACACACACACACACACACACACACACACACACACACACATAATCACACGCATGCACACAGTGACACACACACACACACAGTCACATACATGTGTCGTGCCGAATTCACGTAATTGCCGATTCCGCGAAATGGGCAACATTGTTGCCCATTTCGCGTAATCGGCAAAACGCTGCCCATTACGTGAAATCGGCAGCGTTTTGCCGAAATCGCGTAAACGCCTCTAAAACTTGCCTATTTCGCGAATTCAGCAGCCGATTACGCGGAATGGGCAGCCGATTACGCGTAATAGGCAAGTTGCCCATTACGCGAAATCGGCAATAGTGAGTTTAGTGTGTATGTTTGTGTGTGTGTGTGTGTGTGTGTGTGTGTGTGTGTGTGTGTGTGTGTGTGTGTGTGTGTGTGTGTGTGTGTGTGTGTGTGTGTTGTCGTCGATACTGACCAAGACTGAGATAATATACTTTTTAGCACGCACGCACACACACTCACAAACACACACACACAAACACACACACATACACACACACACACACACACACACACACACACACAGTATACTAGTGATGCAAACGAGGCAAACATTTATTTTCGAAACAAGAGAACGATAATAGGAAAAGATGAACAAATAGATGAACATGAAGAATTACGCATAATTGTGAGAAAAAAAACCGCTTCTCAAAAATACAAGTTAAGCTGCTATTTTCATCTTTCAGTACCACAAACACAGGTTATAGCTTGGCTGACATGCAGTTTGGTAGTAATTTTTATTTGTTTTTACATTTGCTGTTTTTCGGGTGGCAGTGACTGTGTCTCAATGACTGCTTTCTTTCCCTTTCTGGACATCTCACTCAAAGCAACATTTACACTCAGTTTTGTAGTAAACAACATGCCGAGGTATTTGTACGAGTTGGTTACTCGGACTGCCTCGCCACCATAGGACCATTTCTCATGAGCTGCAAGGTGGCCTCCCATACGGAACACCATGACATCAGTTTTATCCAAGTTAACTGATAAGCACAGGCGATCTGCTTCTCTTTTTAAATTGTTCAGTTGGTTTTGTAAACCTATGACAGAATTAGACATCAAAACAACATCGTCAGCGAAAAGTAGCAAGAATATCTCCGTCGCACCAGGTATCAACTGTATACCATGTCTTCCCTTACAGGACACTTCTGTTGCCAGTTCATTAATAAAGAAGGAGAACATCAAAGGGCTCAATAAACATCATTGTTTCACCCCTCTTGGGCATTCAAAATAATCAGAATAATTACATCGGTCACGCACACATGCTTTCACTGATGTGTAAACGGCTGTTAGGGCCTTATACATTTTCCCGTTTACACCACTTTTCCTCAAAACCTCCCATAATGCATTCCTGTTCACAGAGTCAAATGCCTTCTTAAAATCTACAAAAGCTATGTACAGTTTAGTATTCTTTAATAAATGCTTCTGAACAATGCCATATAACGAAAAATATGATCAACAGTACTGTAACTTGACCTGAAGCCGGCTTGTTCTTTAATTATTTTTTCCTCTTTCTCAGCCCACTTCGTCAATCTCTTGTTGAGAATGTGTGTATAAACCTTGCTTACAACACTGGTCAAGGCTATGCCACGGTAATTATCCGGTACATTCACGTCTCCTTTCTTATGAATTGGTATGATAATTGATCTTGACCACTCTTCAGGAAAAGTTCCCGTGTCAAACAACATGTTGAACAGATCAACAAGAAAGTCCAATACTGTTTCATTGGCATGCTTCAACATTTGGCTCACAATCATATCTGGCCCAGCACTCTTTCCTACTTTTAAATTACGGATACTGTCAATCACTTCTTGCTTTGAAATGTTTTCGCTAAATAATTCATCAACTACTTCCTCCTCAACTTCAGCGGTATCCTACTCAACTCCAGACACAAAATCAACGGTGTTAAAAACCTCATAAAAAATGTTCGTACCACTGTTCACTTGAGATGCCATGGAAGATTGCTTTCTTTGTGTTCAATGACCGAATAGTTTGCCAAAACACTTTTGGGTCTTTTATGGAATTTTTCAACTTGGCAAGTCTTTCTAAATCAAAATCAAGTTTCTTTCTATACAACAATTCCTTGTACTCTTTGCATTCCTGTACATATTCTTCCCTGCATACCTCATAATTTTGCTTGTTAGCTCTCTGAGCCCGTGTCAGGAACCGTTTTACGACGGCTTTCTTGCGCAGACAATCTTTGTCAAACATACACGCAGCCGCACAATGGGAGAGAGAGAGAGAGAGAGAGAGAGAGAGAGAGAGAGAGAGAGAGAGAGAGAGAGAGAGAGAGAGAGAGAGAGAGAGAGAGAGAGAGAGACTGACTGACTATTAGGGTTTAACGTCCTCTTAGATCAACTGGTCTATATTGGGACATGTGTTGGTAATACGTTGAAGATATGGTGTGATACTTTGATTCGAACAAGCCCGCTGTGGCTGTCTTCTACGACACACCAGCATTGGGTTTGTCTCATCAAAGTATCGAAATACGATCATGATAATCGGAGACGAGAGATGATGCATGCGTGTCTTCGTGTCTTCCAAGCCCTGAGACTTTCGCTGTGATCGTGGGATCTTTTTCGTGCGCATGTGTGCACACGGGGGTCGGACACCGAAGAGAGTCTGCACAAAGTTGACTCCGAGAAATAAATCTCTCGCCGAACATGGGGATCGAACCCACGCTGATAGCGACCAACTGGCTACAAAGCCAGCGCGCTACCAACTGAGCTACGTCCCCGCCCCAGAGAGAGAGAGAGAGAGAGAGAGAGAGAGAGAGAGAGAGAGAGAGAGAGAGAGAGAGAGAGATCGACCACACACACACACACACACAAACACACACACACACACGTTCACACACACGCACGTACACACACACACACACTTAATTTGCTATTGCCGATTTCGCGTAATGGGCAACTTGCCCACTACGCGTAATCGGCTGCCCATTCCGCGTAATCGGCTGCCGAATTCGCGAAATAGGCAAGTTTTAGAGGCGTTTACGCGATTTCGGCAAAACGCTGCCGATTTCACGTATTGGGCAGCGTTTTGCCGATTACGCGAAATGGGCAAAAATGTTGCCCATTACGCGGAATCGGCAATTACGTGAATTCGGCACGACACATGCACACAGTGACACACACACACAGCCACACAGTGATACAAGTCTCTCACACACACACACATACACACGCACACACACACACACACACACACACACACACACACACACACACACACACACACACACACACACACACAACAAATGCACAAGACACTGATTTCCTCGACATTGTTCAGAGGGATAGGTATAATTTCTTCTCTTTTGGGTTACTATTATGAGAAAAGACATAATTTTCAGAGCTCTCTATTTGTCTGAAACATGAATGCGCTTTGCTTCGAACTCTCTGACGTTCGATCAGTGACATGAATGGAATTTGAAACAAATGCATATTAAGCTTATAGATAAAAGCGCAACTTTAGAGACATATATTTGAAATGATCACCAAGAGGCAACACATATATGTCCAAGATAATCTGACTGAGTACTGCTTCTACGAGCATGATCTTCGTCAAGGCGAATCTTTTTGAGTGCTACAGGGCTTTTAGACTCGCATCGATCGATTCATTTGCAGTCCTGCTGAGAGCAACTTGTACACTGATACTGACTGTCCTATTGAAAGCTTTATTTCCTGTCAGACAACGTTAACTAAAGCTGGAAAATGTAACACTTACCTTGTCAGATTAAAATGATCGCAGGAAGACGCCATTGTTGACACTTTTGACAAGGGAAATCACCCAACCATTACAAGAGTGCTCTTTTCTTGGATTCTGTTACGACAATTAATTAGCTATCAAAACTGTTGAATTTGCAAAGTTAAGTTATTCCTCATGGATGGTAGCATTATTTGTAACGTAGAATCTTACGGTGATGCTTTGAAAGCGATCTGAAGACCTTTTTCGGTGGATACTATCCCTTTAAGTCCTCTCCTTGAAAGAGGGGCTGTTTGGAAGTAAACGATTGCTTGCCTTGAGAGAATTGTACATGAGCACGATTTCATTGCCCTCAAGCTAGCTGTCAAACATGGAGCATTCAATGTGTGTTGACTTGTTGTACCTTAAGTGTACCATATACACTGACAGTGACAGAAAATCGATACGCGATAAGAATATCTTAACTGTGTCACCTTTTCTTCTCTTTAAGACAATGACAACAACAACGGCGATGATTCCAGCAACAACAACAGCTCCAACGACACCCCCAATTACAGCAGTGTTTTCCGATAAAGGTTATTGAGATGGTTGTACTGGAGCTGAAAAGATGCCAAGGAATGTCTATATCTAAAAACAAAACAAAACAGATTAACAAGTTGCCAAAGTGCCAAAAGACTATGACTGAGGACAACCGACTGAAGAAATGGGTGTGGAGGGGAGGGTGTGTGTGCTGGGGGCGGGGAAGATATGCTTTTTTTCTAACTTGGTGTATCAACCATGAAGTGTACGATTAATTGTCTTTACTTCAAAAGTCAAACCTTAGCTGCACAATTCCGTTAAGATGGTTTGTGTACACAACATACATAATTAATGAGAGTGGATGACGGGCGCAGTGGCCTAGTGGATAAGACATCTGCCTCCTAAGCAGAAGGTCGTGAGTTTCCGGCCGCTACCAGCCGGGTTAAGGGTAGATATTTTTCCGAACTCACCGGTCAACTTTTATGCAGACCTGCTAGTGCCTTTCCCCCCTTCGTGTGAACAGGCAAGCACAACTTGAGACCAAGTACGCACGATAAAGATCCTGTAATCCATGTCAGAATTTGGTGGGTTATAGAAATACGAAAATACTCAGCATGCTTCCCCCGAAAGCGGCGTATGGCTACCTGAATGTCGGGGTAAAAGCCGGTCATACACGTAAAATTCCACTCGTGCAAAACAGGAGTGAACGTGTGAGTTCCAGCCCATGAACGAACACACACACACACACTCACACATACAAACACACACACACACACACACACACACACACACGCACACACACTCACACATACAAACACACACACACACACACACACACATACACACACACACACACATAGACACTGACACACAGACACACACACGGCACACACACACACACACACACACACACACATATATATATACTGAAAGGCATAAATTCTGCAAATAGTGCATTGAACGATTTTGCTCTCAAACGAAAATCAGATTGAACCTGTAATTTGTAGTTGACATCTTGAGTGTCGGAGCAAATGTTTCACGCTGTCAGCGTGCGCTTTGCAGTATTGCTGATCCAGCCACAGCTCACTGTGCTAATAAAGACAATGGGCTGAACGGGAGACAATAACGTAAAAAAGATAGTGTATGGCCCTATAAAATGCAACTGGCTGTTTGGCTGTATCAGATATCGCAATCATGCCACGACTTGATGAAGGAGAGAGACAGCAAGCGATTGGGATGCTTAGAGCTGGCCAAAGCATTGAACGTGATGAACACTGAACGTTTTCCGAAATCATTGCGCTTGGACTCAGTCACTTTTTTTTGAAAAATTGTCATTTCATGATGTTCTATTCAAAATCAATAAAGCGAAGGTTTATAAACACTAAAATGGCCAATAAATAAAATATTCAAACATTGAAAACATTCACCACTGAGTTGATTTTTTGTGATTTTTTAAAGTTCAGTTTGCGGAATTTATGCCTCTCGGTATATAACCATATCTATAACCGTAATATTTACCTCTGTATTTGACTTCAACCGTGGCATTTGTCTTGCCCAGTGTGTTGCTGACAGTGACTTGATAGATCCCTGCAGCTTCATTGGATGTGACGTTGTGCACCGTTATGGTGCACGTTGGCAGGTGAACCTTCTCGCTCGTTGCTTCACAGCTGCCGTTTATTTCGATACTGTCAGGAAGTGCCCTTGGATCGCCTTTGGTATTTTCTGACCGTCCAAGGTAAGAAAAGGCGAGAGTAGGTAGCGGGTAGGCAGTGACAGAGAACGATGTTTCCACTTGGTTATTGATGAAGTTCAATGTCGGTATTTGTCTTGCATTTCGAGGTAAGCCTGTTAAGATATAAATACGTAAACTGAGCAGTTCTTACATTGTAGAGGAGAGAAAAAAGCAGAACAAACTAGAGGGCCCCAAAGGGTTTAAAATCGTGATCGTGATTGGCGGTTTTTGACCTTTCTGTGACCGTGATTGCCGAAATTTCCATTTCTGTGATCGTGATGGGACTTTGCCCGTGATCCGTGATGACAAAAAAAAATCAAGTCTCGTGATCGTGATCGTCATTTGTTTTCGTGATCGTGATGGGCATTATTGCAAAGCATTTTATTTTCAACGTACATTTTTCACAGCTGTATCACTCTATGGTCCTCTATTCGTCAAGGTGTTTGTGATCGTGAAAACAAAAATCAAGGTAACTGTGATCGTGAAAGCTAAAAATTTCCCTTCCCGTGATCGTGATGATACCCCCCCCTTTGGGGCCCTCAAACTAGACAGTCACAAGCTTATCATAACAGCATTCTCAAAAAACAACACCACCTAAAGAAAGACAGAAAGAAGCAAAGAGAGAAAAAAACTAAACAAAACAGTCCAACAGCTAGACTGTAGAAGTTTGAAACAGAACCTATAAATTAATGGAACATCAAACTGAAAACACATTGATACCACCTCACTGACGTTTTGCCGGCCGGCTGACAAAGGCCGAGGGTAAAGCCCCCGTCATACACAACGATTCACCCCGTCACACGAAACGATTTGCTCTTAAGATCGAACTGCGATGGGGCTACGAGTCACTCGCAAACGATTCTCTCGTAGCATCGGGTGACAGAACCTGCTCTATTTTTTTGCCAGTCAATCGTAAGTGTGGACCAATCAGTAAGCGCAGAAGGCGTAATGCTTTTAGGTATTCTTAAAAAAGGTGAGAGCAATGTTTGAACATAAGCAGAACCCGCTTCTTTACAAATCGATTGCTCTCCCGCAGTGCATTTGCCGTGTGACGGGTTGCAGTATGCGAGTCAGTCGGCGATGGCCTCGTATGGAACAAATTGTACGATCGTATCGCGGCAATGTGACGGCCCCATTAGGGTTGAGAAAGCTCAAACCCAACATTATTTAAAAGGCTAGAACGTGTGTGTGTGTGTGTGTGTGTGTGTGTGTGTGTGTGTGTGTGTGTGCGTGTGTGTGTGTGTGTGTGTGTGTGTGTGTGTATGTGTATGTGTGTGCGTTAATGTGTGTGTGTGTGTGTCGGGTGGGGGTGGGGGGTATGAAGGCAAGCGACAGAATTAAATAATACATTTTCCGTCGCCTTTGGAGAATAAGAACTAAGCAAAAGTGAATTACACTCACAGCTGACAAAAAGTGACGTTGTATCTATGACGTCACGACCATAACCGTTGCTTCCTGTACAAGTGTACACTCCACTGTGCTCACAGCGGGCAGCAGGCAGGTCAAAGGTCACAGGTGAAGGGCTAGACCGCAGGGTGGATGTGACGTCAGACAGCGTCATGGTGGAAGGAGGGTTTCCTCCCGTAGCTCTACAGGTGAAGGATACGGTGCTGTTTTCACTGACCGTGCCGGGACCGCTGGTGGAGGATGGACTGATGGTCAGTTATGACGTGGACGGTGGGTCTGGCAATACAAAGCCGATGATGCTGACCTATTTAAGCTCGAGGATTGCATGTTAACATTCTAAAATATTTGCCAAAGTTGTTGTTGCAGTGAAGAAGATTGGGAGCCCCAAGGCCCGGTAGATGCAGGGGAAGGAGGGAGGGAGGGAGGGAGGTAGGCAGACAGACAGACAGATGCGTACGTCCACACATATGCATTGTTTTGTTCAATGCGTCATTGTGGTAATATACTGACTCCTGCAGTGTATAACTAATGAACAAAGTCAACTCCGTCAGCAAGAGTTCTAATGTTATTCTCTTTTCATTTAATAGCGCGTTAATCATCCTGGTGTCGTTTATTATCCCCCCTCCCTCACCATTGTAAAAGTCAGCGTAAACAAAGTGTACAGGGTGGCTTCTGTGTAGGGTAAAATCCTCACCATCTTTAGGCGGAATAATGTCTTTTAAATGATGCAGCTTTAAAGCACAATATAGAAGCAAACATCCTAATAAAAAGACAACAACAACAACAACAAACAACAAACAGACAAACAAACACATGTTACTAAACAAACAAATATTCACACAGATTGGACATGAAAGTATCAAAAGAAAAGCAAATATATCAGGACATATGTCAACTGGTACAAATCAGCTGCTACTTGTAAAACTATTGATGTATGGTTTATTGTGACCAGAAATCGCATGCCTCCATATTTAGCTGACATGTCTTCCATAGTTCTCGAAAAGCAAATTTACAAGAGATACCAAGTTGATAGCTTATAATTATTATGGCAGCAAATCATATCTTACATCCGACGCTGGCATTATACACAGTGCTTGTCACCGGCATGTCGGACCAGTCCAGACGACAGCGGAACTGGACGCCGTCATCAGAACGATTCAGTGTCTGCCTCAACTCCAGTCTGTTCCTGCCTTGGGCACCACTAGCAATGATGTCACTACCTCTGAGCCATCGCAGACGTCCCGCTGGTTGACCTACATTGTCTGTTGTGCACGTGCAGGTGACCATGGTGTTCTCTGTTACTCGACCTGATGGCGTGCATGTGAAGGTGGGTGTGGACGGGCGACCTAAAACACACACACACACAGGGTTATGAATACAACTTCAGCATGGCCAGCATGAGACCTAGATATAAAATAAGACGAACGGGGTATTTTATACCTCAGCCATCGCTCCCGTCTTTTCTATCAGCTTCTAGAGCTTAATTTAGCTTCGTGTGATGGCTACTGAATATTGAACGCGGACACTGCTGATATATCAGGAATTGAAAGTAGTTACACTGACGAGTAAGGACTACAGGAGTACCGCGATGTATGGGTGGTGTTAAGGGGAGGTGGGCGGAGGGCAACAAATCTGCCTCTGTCTTCCTTTTTCTCTGCCTGTCTCTGTTCGTCTCTCTCTCTTTCTGTCTCTTCAGTCTCTGTCTCACTCTCCGTGAACGCCTCGTGATTGTTCAGTGTAGATGTGCACTATGGCTGTACTTGAGACAGCGAGTCCTGTTGAAGGCATTTTGACAGGCGCGAGTAACCTGCATGGATGTATCAGCAGGTCATAGGTATCATAGGCGTCCAAAGTAATGAAGTCATGGATATACAGTTGCTGTACAGACTCGTCACCCCAAATCCACCCCCCCCCCTCCCTTCCAAGGAAACTTAATTGCCATTTGATTTGGCTGCATACAGTTATAGGAAATAGGGATATAACAGACAAAAACCTGTTTCTCTTATTGCCCTAACTGTTCCGTTTGGGTTTCTTAATTATGTCCCCACTCACAAGGAAAACCTTAAAATTTGAAACGGATTTGTATGGAACAGGAACAAGAGACTGCGAGTAAGAAGAACAAGAACAAGATAACAATGACAAGTTAGTTAGGTCTTGTTCTTTTTACATTTTAGTCAAGGTTTGACTACATTTTTTAACATAAAGGGGGAATCGAGACGAGGGTTGTGGTGTATGTGTGTGTGTGTGTGTGTGTGTGTGTGTGTGTGTGTGTGTGTGTGTGTGTGTGTGTGTGCGTATGTGCGTGTGTATAAAGCGATTCCGAGAAAACTACTGGACCGATCTTCATGACATTTTACATGAGAGTTCCTATAATATCCCTTGACTTTCTTTTCATTTTTTGGATAAATGTCTTTGATGACGTCATATCCGGCTTTTTTTCAAAGTTGAGGCCGCACTGTAACCCCCTCAGTTTTCAATAAAATGGATTGAAATTCTGGTCAAGCGATCTTCGACGAAGTCCGGACTATGGGATAGAATTTTAGCTCGGCAGCTTAAAAAATATTTAATTAGTTTGCTCGTTAGAGTTGTCATTAAAATCGAGTTTTCACTAACAGATTTAAAAATGATTGAATCGTATTCCTCAATTCCTCCTGAATTAAAAAAAAATATATACATGTGTCATGTTTACTCTAAAAATGTGCTCAGAATGACAGAAAAGAGGTTAAGTAAGTACTGCGTTCGCACGTTGCATGGAGACGAGCGTGACCCGTCTCGGTCTTTTGATGTGGTTACTCGTAATTAATATAGTCTCGGCGATGACTGTTTTTGAGTGTAAATCTGTTACTTTGATGCCGACAGCTTGACTAAATGTTTTTATATCGCTTCACGCGACTTGTTTCTTCTTCTCCTTTTTGTCTTTAGTATTTTAGTTGACGAATACATAATTTATGTCGAAACCGGTCCTTTTTCGTATGTTTATTGTTCGTGTTTCTGGTGAGTATATTTTCTTTGTTATCTTGTTCTTGGCTTTGTACGGGTTATGTTTTGACACTGTGATTTCTCCTCAAGTTCTTCCGACCCACCACGGCTATGGTTTAATTTCCATCCTATATTCCGGCCCACAGAGTAGCTGCCCACATTTGTAGAGGTGCAGATTTAATTTAAATTCGCACAAAGAGCTACAGAGTCGGATTTAGGTTTTAAATTGATAACAACACACACGAGGAGTGCCTTAAAATTATAGTATGAGCGTTCTATTTTTAAAATTCAAATACTGTGTTGGGCAGTCTTTCGACACAGCATACTAAACTGTGTGTTTGTTTTGGTAGTGGCAATATCGACAGCGTCGTGTGAGCTTGCTAGGTAACAGATTTGACTTCCTGGATCCAACTGTATTTTTATGTCTAGGCGAATGCATACCCACCAGCATTGAACAAAATGTGACGACAAACGGAGGACGGTACTATTGGACACACTCGCCGAACAAAATCCTCTGAATAATTAGCAACGTTACGGGCTAATTTCGAGCTAATTACTGCCCGTGTGTCTAAATTACATCTAGATTACAGCAAATGTCCTCTGAACTTTTGAAAATGCAAATCGCCAGAAAACGTTCCACAAAACCGCCTTAGATATAGTAGGCCTTTATGTTACCGTGCCAAAAGGGAATGCTTTGTTTTACTAAAACAAAACAAAAAATAATAACAATAACAACAAAAATAAAAAAAGAGTACGGTGAATCTTAACCCGACCGTCCGCTGAATTTATACACGTTTTACTGAACCGACTGATGCGTAGCGAACTTAATATAAGTGTTCGCTTGAGTTCGTGTTCTTAATGTTTCTCGTTTTATTATTGTTACCATGTTTAATTGAATAACTTGAAATCTTGTTTAAAGCAACCGACTGATGACCGGACACTCGGAATCTGACACTGAGATAAAACGTTTCTGCCAGGCGTCCGTCTCGAACCCCGAAGTGCTCGAACATATGTCCAAATCTTCCTGATTGTGATTACTCTCTGGCTCTTGTAGGCTTTGTAACCGTATACGTGCTCTGCAGGCTGTCTCTATGGGGCCTTGCAAGGGCAAGTGCAATCTCCTGTTCTAAGTTTCTGTTGTTGTTTACCGCATAAGCAAACACACACACACACACACACACACACACACACACACACAACCACACACACACACACACATACACACACACAGAGATATACACACACACACACAGACAGACACACACACACACACACACACACACACACACACTCACACACACACACACACTTACTTATGCTAACGGTTTCAGCAGGGAAGAACTGACGACCAGGGAGGAACATGACTCTGTACGTGTAACGACCGTCATGGTCAGATAAGGACTGACGGACAGGACAACTGGCTGAACCTGTCGGTAAGGTGCTGGACGTCATGGCTATCAGGCTGGTCAACGGTGCTTCTAGTGTGTTCGGCTGAGCAAAAAGACAACATCATTGATGCAGATTAAAATCAGATATTTTATTGCTTTTCTTGCTAATTAGTGAACGTTGGATACACCTGAAATTTCAAACTCAACCAGCTGGATTTAGAATTAGCGTTTTATGACCACAAATACCCATTTCAGCCAGTTTAGTTCAGAATTCTGATGCTATCTGGCCAGATTCGGAATCTAGCCGGATTCCAAACTCGATATGCTGTTTATGAGTTTTATTTTTAAAATTCTATATGTAACAGACAATTTGAAATTGTTTTTGTTGTTGAGCTAGCTACCAGTGTACATAATTATATTGTTTGAATGACAACTCGTCACTTATTCAGAAAAGTAGAGAACGGCAAGGTACTCATGATTTACGTTGTTTTGTTTTGGGGTGTTTTTATATAAACATAACCCCAAAAAAAGTATTGTGACAAATGTTGCACCCAACTTGAAGCGTTAATTCCTGTGTTATTTCATGCTATCTTTCTATACCAGTTAAGGCCGTTTACTTGACTATCTGGATCACCTTTCGGATCAAAGATTTATTTTTAGAGGGATCACGTCACCACCGCTGAAAAAAGGCTACCCTCAAAATTGACGGGACAATGCGTCTGACGAATTTAAACACTTTTTCCGCATCACTGCGTACCATCTAAACGAATAACTGTAGTCGGTTGTTGGAAACTAATTTCCTTTTCGTAAAAATAGGTCTTAAAAAAATACGACGATGTGAGACTATCACGCAATCGCATATCTCATACTATCTGCAATTTTCTTGCTAAGTCTATTGTGACACATTCAAAACCGATCTTGCTTTGAACATGTAAACAGATCTAGGTTAGTAGTTAAAGGGAAGCAACTGTTGTTTTTTGGGTAGTGTGGACATTGATTGTTACCTCCCTTCCATTAGTCTTTTTAAATTGGTTAACTCAGTTTATGTTTTTGGATTTTATAAAATTGTTTAAGTTGTTTTAAAAGTGTTATTTTGATTAGGTGTTAATTATAAACTTTGATAAGTAGTAAAGAAATTTTATATTATTTTAGGACATTCATTTGTTAGATATTTTCCAGTTCGATTTTTAGAGTTTTAGTGTCACTTCCGCCCTCCGCTGAAAAGCCGCCAAGTTGGTGGGACATTTTTGGGAAATGTGTGTGTGTGTGTGTGTGTGTGTGTGTGTGTGTGTGTGTGTGTGTGTGTGTGTGTGTGTGTGTGTGTGCGCGCGTGTGTGCGCGTGTGTGTGTGTGCGTGCCGTATGGATGTGTCGGACGTGCCAGTCTGGAGTACTTTGGGTGTTCTTATTTCGTGTGTTTTATTGTTTTTATTTTTGTTTGTTAAGGTTGTTGTCATACACTCTTCACAAAAAGTTAAAGATCGGTTGAAAAAACGGATCTAAAAAAATTGCCAAAAAATTAAACATCGACATAATAATTAAAAGATTAATGTGTTTGCATTAACAAATGAACAATGAGTCTTGACCTAGAATTTTGTTTGACAGGCAGAGTTATTTCCATTTGTGGGACTTCTCAAAATCTTCTGCATTTTGGAAGAAAAAGGGTGTTTATAGCCCCATGAAATTTGCGGAACGCATGCCAGGGCAAAAGGTTGTGATGCACGTGCTACAACGGGTCCTGGTTATGAACATCGCTCACCAGCTTGTGTAAAGGTTGACACGCTGACACAATTATGCTTAGTAGCAACATGCCCCCACGAAGAAAACTGAGCGATTTGGATAGATGAAGGGCAATAGGATGGCTACAAGACGGCGTTGCTGCCAGGCAAGTGGCCCAGATGCTTGCAGTGGCTCCGTCTGTCATCATCAGACTTAAACAGAGATTCCACGCAACTGGAAGAGTGCAGGAGCGACAACGTTCTGGTCGGCCCAGAGTCACCACACAAAGAGAGGATCGCTTCATTCAGAGGCAGGCCATGCATCAAAGAATGGCTACGGCAAACAACATTAGGCAACGCCTACAAGCTACCACCAACACTATTGTTAATGGTCAGACGATCCGAAACTGCTTACACAACTTTGGCTTGCGTGCAAGGCGTCCAGTCCGAGGAACAACCCTGACTGCTAATCACCGAGCAGCTCGCTGAGCCTGGTGCACTCAACATGTGAGGTGGCAACGTCAGCAGTGGGCTCAGGTGTTGTTAACAGATGAGTCCCGCTTTTGCTTGGAACCTGCTGATGGTCGCATCCGAGTGTGGAGGCGTCGCGGAGAGCGCTTCGCAGAAGGAGCTGTTCTGGAACGACAGCGTTTTGGCGGAGGCTCTGTGATGGTCTGGGGAGGGATCAGCACACGTCTATGGACACCTGTACCATGTAGTGGGCAACTTGACCGGTGTCAGCTACCAGAATGAGATCCTGCAACCCCTGATCGTTCCAGCCCTCCAAGCGATCGGCCCTCGTGCGATTCTTCAGGATGACAACGCACCTCCCCATCGCTCTGCAGCTGTAAACACCTTCATCCAGCAGGCCAGGGTCAACAGGATGCTGTGGCCAGCCAACAGCCCGGACCTGAACCCCATAGAGCACATGTGGGACGAGCTTTGTCGTCGGGTACAGCAACATCACCCTCCTCCTGCCAATCTGGGTCAACTGCTGCAATGGCTGCAGCAGGAGTGGAATGGAGTTCCCAGAGCATTCATATGCAACCTGATCCACTCCATGCGCCAACGATGTGTTGAATGCCTGGCACACAACGGAGGGCACACGCGTTATTGACACTGATTCACATTGTTGTGAATTCCATTTTCGAGGGTTGTCACGTTTGACACACTCTAGCTAAATTGTCGCTGCCGCGTTCGATCTTTGCTTTGTTTGTCATTACTCCTTGGTTGTTCAATTACATAATTTAAAAAAAATGAAAAAAATCGGTCTTGTCTGTTGTGTGTGGCGTGGTTGTAAAAAAGTGATCCTTAACTCTTTTTGAAGAGTGTATGTTGTTTTAAGAGCAGATGAACCACACTTTTCCATCCATTGTATTAATTGTATAGACAATAAATGATATTATGTCTTATGTCAATGTATAGACAAAATGTGTATGGCCATCTTTTGGCAATCTTCGAACTCTCGATTCAAACTTTAGAAACACTAAATATGTCCTCAAAATGCCAGCTGATGGACCCCCAACAACTCTGGAAGGTACCCTGGAAGCCCTGCTCAAGCAAAACGTCGTCTGTTTCTGGACAATCTGCGCTGAGGGAACCAAAAATACAGTCGTCCTGCGACTTTTGGCTGTCTCAGACTACAATCGTTGACATAATCATCAAGAAAACATGTCGCGGGTTACAAACAGCATCCATTAAGATGAAACACAAGCTGATATAAGGTAAGTCGACGTACTTCTTCTTTCTTGCTGAACCACTGACACATGTATCTGCCACGTGAGGAGTTGCCCTGTGTGATGCTGCAGTCTCCTATCACTGTCCACGGGGTTGTGTCTGTGTCGACCCGTGAACTGCACGTGCCTGACGCCCGAGCTGTGGAAAACACAAGACCTTTACGCGTTGTGTGCAGTGCATCAGTACGAGAGATATGTACAATCGCGCTCACACACACACACACATAACACACACACACACACACACACACACACACACACACACACACACACACACACACACACACACACACATATATATATATATATTCAGAGAATGGTTTGCTTCTTAGTTGGATACCATGTTTTAATTTATATATATAAAACATCAGAAATTGTGAAAGAAACAATTGAAAGTCAGCAGAAACTTTCTTCCAAAATTTGTTAAACATATATATATGTATAGGTTACAACACGAGTGGTTTTTTACATGGCTTGTATTTCAGTCAAGACCCAGCGGATGAATATCATCGGGAGACACAATATAAAAAAGCCATATAAAAAACCACGAGTGTTGTAATCTGTATATCCCATTCTACCATCAAACACAAAGTGTAGACTACTAGCGGCACTGTTGCGATCTGTGGAGAGTGAAACAGTGGTGCCAGCGAGACTTGGCCCTTTTGCAACCTTAAACTAAGTGACCGTCGCTGAAAAAAATAAAACGAATGAGTGCATCGATAAGTACGCGGTAACACTACTTTCAGACCATTTAAAAGCTTTAAGTAAAGGTTCATAAGTTGCAAGAAAGTAATGAAGTCGTATAGAAATCAATTTAGTTGAAGCGCACAATTCTTTTGTTTTGCGTTTCAGGTCGGCAGAACGGGCGAAACCGGGTTGGCACCCATTTGGCTTACTCGATTCAGAATCGATTCCACGTTGTTTTTCTCGAACGTATTATTATACAATCAGGCTTATTGACAGAGGTTTAGATTTAACCATTTGCTCCCTATTTGAAATGTATCTACGTGATAAACTGTTTTGCGAGTGTGTTTGCATGGATGAACCTAAACTGGTATGGGTGTGAGGAAAACGGGACCAAGTTGGTGAAGTCGCGAATTGCTGACACCAAGTCTGTCACCGCCGATTGATTGCATTTTGAAGGAATATGACTGGATTACGGAAAAATGCACACATGTTAAGTTTTTGGATACCTTCATCGCCAATGTGGACTTACTGCAGAGCCAGGCAAAAGAGTAGACTTGCTCGCAAAATACGTGAAACAGCCGATGTTTGATACGAAGCGAAGCCACCCCAAACCATGCAGTAAGGACGCTTCTCGGTCCCGCTACGCATGACACCAGACCAGTGTTGTTGCTTTGAGTTTGACTAACAAACTCGAAACTGTCATTTAAAACATGAGCCAAATGTGTATTGATTGTGTGATTAGTCTATGTGACAGGGCTTCTATTATCTGTGCTCCCTAGCTTCTGTCAGTTCCCACACCGACACTGCTGACAGACCTGTGTGACAGACTCTCACAAACAGTCGTCTGCTTCGATGCAAGGGAGGGTACTCGTTTTTTTGTTTTGGTTTGTAGCCATGGGCATTGTGATAGTGTTCGACTGTTCAAACTAGTGTTATGCACGGGTTAATAAAACTGCGGATAGAACTCTTTAGCAGCAAAGCAATTAAGAGTGTATTACAATCTATTTGTTTGGCGCAAGGTCAAAGGTCGGGAGGAAAGTAGTTATTTGCCCAAATCGAAATCTGCACTATCATATATTTTTTGGAGTCCATGATGTATTTATTGAGCTATAAAAATACAACATACATACCCATACTGAAGTAACAGAGACAAAGAAGGGAGGTCATGGGATATATATACACGCACACACATACACTTACTGATGTAGTCCGTAGGACAGCTGTCATGCTGACTGTTGTCCTGGTCTTTACAAACAAGAGTCCCTGACTCCACGTCTCTAAGCAGGTTTGCCTTGGTTGGGTCAACAGTCATCACACTCCGTGTGGACTCTGTCCTGCGGGGAGTGAAGTAGGGTCGTAGTGACTTGCTGTTACAGCTGTCGCCGGTGCTGGGAGGTGGACACGTCCCGGCAAATTGGTAATTGCCGGTTCCAACGATCCACTGCAGGGTGTGAGCGGACTCCGCACTGTTCAGAGTGGAGGTAAAGCTGCTGTTCTCGCAACGAACCACCTCCGCTGTCTTGTCATTGCTGCTGCCTCCACAGTTGTTTAATGACAGACCTGTTAGTAATCAGAGTACGCTAAAACCTACAATTTTGAATATTGGTCAAAAGATGTGAGTTCCTCTAGCACACAGTATTATAGAACCATTCGTGCAATGGCCTGTAGTAGATTAGACGCCGGCCTCCAATGCGGAAGACTGAGTGTTAGAATCCCGGACGCGCCTGATGAGTTTAATATCCCCCAACGGGGATTAACCCGATTGAAATCGACTTCGCTAATATTTTTTCTGTGATAATTTTAGAATGCGTTTAAACAAGTGTGAAACAATCAGAGAAATCAATCTGACAGTATTTATGATACAGATTTCCTGAAGCATTCAATCGTTTTTAACCAAAACGTTTCACCACAATTACATATAAAAACAAGAACGCTGAGGCGTAAATAACCATTCAGTCAAGCGAATTGATGCATGCTGAAATACGCCCGTTTTCCTTACTTATGTTTTTCGGTAAACTTCTTCGTATCCGTGACTTTGCTTTTGACAGATCGAGATCGGCTTGGGTTGTTGATCGCCAACACAGATATGAACGGTTTGACTCGCCATAATCCCTACCCTTTCGTCATTACTACCCCCAAAACCCTTACCAGCCTCAGACCCCATCCCACCAATCTAACCTCACTGGCGCAAAATGTGTTTTTGTCCCAACCTGATCCTCTGTGTGTGTGTGTGTGTGTGTGTGTGTGTGTGTGTGTGTGTGTGTGTGTGTGTGTGTGTGTGTGTGAGTGTGAGTGTGTGTGTGTGTGTAAGTGTGTGTGTGTGCGCGCGCGCGCGTGTGTGACCAGGGGTGGACGAAGGCGGGGATGCACTTGGTGCACGAACACCCCCCTGCGGAAAAAAGAAAACAAATAAAAAAAAAAGTTATTGGCATTTTCTAACCCACCCATACCCTTCCCGTCACTCCTACCCCAAAATCCCTTACCCTGAGACCCCATCCCCACACATCTAACCTCACTGGCGCAGAATGTGTGTGTCCTGGAACCTGATCATTTTCGTATAGTTGTAAACAGAAGAAAAAAACTGAACAAGTCGCGTAAGGCGAAAATACAACATTTAGTCAAGCTGTCGTACTCACATAATGAAACTGAACCCACTGCATTTTTGTTACCAAGATTCGTAGCATCGTGCGTCTACCGCTCGTGGCAAAGGCAGTGAAATTGACAAGCTAAGATAGCGCGGTAGTGGTTGCACTGAGCAGAATAGCACGCTTTTCTGTATCTCTATTCTGTTTAAGTTTTTGAGCTTGCTTTTAATCCAAACATATCATATCTATATGTTTTTGGAATCAGGAACCGACAAGGAATAAGATGAAAGTGTTTTTAAATCGATTTTGGAAGTTTAATTTTAATCATAATTTTAATATTTTTAATTTTCAGAGCTTGTTTTTAATCCGAATATAACATATTTAAAAGTTTTTGGAATTAAAAATGATAAAAAATAAGATGAACATTTTTTGGGATCGTTTTGTAAAAGAATATATCTAATTACAATTTTTCAGATTTTGAATGACCAAACATTAATTAATGTTTAAGCATCCAAGCTGAAACGCAACACTCATGTCCGGCCTTTGTCGAAGATTAGTTTACCAAAATGTCAATCAATTTAAAATATGAAGGCGTGACAAAGCCGCTTCAAATTTCACAAAAAAGCCGGATATGACGTCATCAAAGACATGTATCGAAAAAAAGAAATCATGGTCTGGGGATATTTTACCCAGGAACTATCATGTGAAATTTCATGAAGATCGGTCCAGTAGTTTTCTCTGAAGCGCTCTACACACACACACACACACACAGACACACACACACACACACACACACACACACACACACACACACACACACACAAACACACACATACATATATACATACATACATACATACATACATACACACATACAACACGACCCTCGTCTCGATTCCCCGTCTATGTTAAAACATTTAGTCAAAACGTGACTAAATGGAACAACGAGTGGTAGAAGCCGTGTTTGCTTTTCTAAGTACACCCCCCTAACAAACTACAGGGTGACCCCAAAAAAAGAGTACCCAAACAAAACGTCATAAATGGAACAAAAATAAAACAATCTTCATAAAATTTATTTACACACACAAGTAGCCTCTGCATGATTTGCACAGAAAATTTTATCGTTATAGCTTGTCTTTCAGGAAAGTTATGCTCATTCTACAGAACATGCTCCAAATGGCCTCCCCCGGATTTAAATCCCCTAGATTTCTATCTTTGGGGGTTCCTGAAAGACAACGTCTACCCGGAACAACCCACAGACAATCACAGAACCCAAGCCATTTTGCGTGCGCTTGAGACACATCCACAACTTTTCTGGCTTGAAACACAGCCAGTTTATGTGCGCTTGAAACACAGCCACAATTTGTATGTGCTTGAAACACAGCCATTTTGAGTGCGCTTGAAATACAGCCACACGTTTTTCGGCATGAAACTCAGTTAACCACTTTAATTCCAGTTGCCTGAGCACCAACAGCCTCATTGTTTTTCGGTTTTCTGCGCTTGAAACAGAGCCAGTTTATGTGCGCGTGAAACAGCCACAATTTTTATGTGCTTGAAACACAGCCATTTTGCGTGCGCTTGAGACACAGCCACAACTCCAGTTGCCTGAACACCAACAGCCTCATTGTTTTAACCAAGTTAATTCCAGTTGCCGGAGCACCAGCAGCCACAGCTCCAATTGCTTGTTTTGTGTGCGCTTGAAACACAGCCACCAGTTTGCTGCGCTTGAAACACAGCCCCCTTTTTTTTTTTCTCCAAAATTTTAATCAATCAATAAACACGTGATAAACATGGTAACTGTGTGTTTTCTGTTTGTACACATAATTTCTCATTTACATGCTTTACCTTAAATCAGAGACAATAAACAATTTGTTTCTAATTAATAAAACGTCAGACTAACGAAATCTCAAAACAACATGATTTCCAAAAATAATTTCCAGTGTTAATCGTGAATCGGTTTTTTTAAAAATGCTTACGCACATCTTTGCGATTAACCTAATATGATTAATCTTCTTCATATTTTTGCTGTTACTTTTAATACCGAAAAGTACATCTGTAACATTCAACCTAATTCTTTCGCCAATGTTTACTAAAATGTACATTTCAATATATTTCCAAAACCTGAGCACGGTTGGGCATTCAAAGAAAAAATGCTCCAATACATCAAGTTCATCCTCACAATATGTACAGTACAATCGGGGCGGGGATATAGCTCAGTTGGTAGCGCGCTGGATTTGTATTCAGTTGGCCGCTGTCAGCGTGAGTTCGATCCCAGGTTCGGCGGAAATTTATTTCACAGAGTCAACTTTGTGTGCAGACTCTCTTCGGTGTCCGAACCTCCCCCCGTGTACACTACAATGGGTGTGCACGTTAAAGATCCCACGATTGACAAAAGGGTCTTTCCTGGCAAAATTGCTTAGGCACAGTTAATAATTGTCTACCTATACCCGTGTGACTTGGAATAATAGGCCGTGAAAGGTAAATATGCGCCGAAAAGGCTGCAATCTACTGGCCGTATAAAATTTCATCTCACACGGCATCACTGCTGAGCGCCTAGAACTGTACCCACGGAATATGCGCGATATAAGACTCATTGATTGATTGATTGATTGATTTATCAGCCTTCACTTTCATTTTACACAATAAAATATTAGTTGGATAAATGTTTTGCAATATTTTCCAATGCAGTACACGTAATCGAACTTCACTAGTGACAGTGGCTGCTAAGTTCCAATTCTTTTCGTCGATTTCAAATCCTAACTTTCTTCTCCAAAATCCTTCTGAACAGGGTGGGCTGTATTTTTTTCCTACGAGAATCTTTCGAATTTCTTTTGCTGATCTCTTTTTTTTCCACAAAAGGTCGGAATGTCACAGACTGAACAATTTACATCGTCTGTAGTTACATTTCTTAAAAGGAGATGTTCAGCTGTACGAACAACATTGTAGGCTACTCAAGCAATCTATTTGCAGTGTAGCCAGTTCTTTCACACACTTCTTCATAGGTAGCAAAACGTCCATTCTCACACACATCGCTCACATACATTATACCACTTTTAATCCAATCCGCAAAAAAGAGTGGGTTACCTTGACAAATTATATCTTTGTTGTTCCACAACAAACCCGATACAGAATTACCATTATCGACTTGATTATTATCAAGCCATGCCTTCAACACAGCCAGTTTATGTGCGCTTGAAACCCAGCCACAATTGTTATGACAGCCACAATTTGTAGGTGCTTGAAACACGGCCATTTTGAGTGCGCTTGAAACACAGCCACACATTTTTATGCATGAAAGTTGAAACTCAGTTTAACCACTTTTATTTCAGTTGCCTGAGCACCAACAGCTTGGTCGTGTTAACCAGTTTAATTCCAGTTGCCTGAGCACCAACAGCCACATTGTTTTAACCACTTAATTCCAGTTGCAGCTCCAATCGTGTTTTGTGTGCGCTTGAAACACAGCCACCAGTTTGCTGCGCTTGAAACACAGCCACAACTTTTCTGTGCTTGAAACACAGCCACAATTTGTATGTGCTTGAAACACAGCCATTTTGCGTGCGCTTGAGACACAGCCACAACTTTTCTGCGCTTGAAACACAGCCAGTTATGTGCGCTTGAAACACAGCCACAATTTTTATGTGCTTGAAACACAGCCATTTTGCGTGCGCTTGAGACACAGCCACAACTTTTCTGCGCTTGAAACACAGCCAGTTTATGTGCGCTTGAAACACAGCCACAATTTGTAGGTGCTTGAAACACAGCCATTTTGAGTGCGCTTGAAACACAGTCACACGTTTTTCTGCATGAAACTCAGTTTAACCACTTTTATTCCAGTTGCCTGAGCACCAACAGCCTGGTTGTGTTAACCACTTTTATTCCAGTGGCCTGAGCACCAACAGCCTGGTTGTGTTAACCACTTTTATTCCAGTTGCCTGAGCGCCAACAGCCTGGTTGTGTTAACCATTTTTATTCCAGTTGCCTGGGCACCAGCAGCCTGGTTGTTTTAACCATTTTTATTCCAGTTGCCTGAGCACCAACAGCCTGGTTGTGTTAACCACTTTTATTCCAGTGCCTGAGCACCAACAGCTTGGTTGTGTTAACCACTTTTATTCCAGTTGGCTGAGCACCAACAGCCTGGTTGTGTTAACCACTTTTATTCCAGTGCCTGAGCACCAACAGCCTGGTTGTGTTAACCACTTTTATTCCAGTTGCCTGGGCACCAGCAACCTGTAGTAAGCTCGGTTATGGGCTGTTTAAGCCAGTCCTTACGATCAAAGATGCTCGCTCCTCAGTCGGTTAGATGCCAAAACACAAGCCTACCCGCCCTGGACCTGCAGCCCAGAATAAGCAGACACGGCCGGCAAATAAGAGGGCCACAAAGACGACGACATGGGATCCTCCAGCTCCAACCTCAGCTCAGACAGTGGCTATAGGGGCACAAGGGACACCACCCCCTGGGATGGCCCAGCTCCTCCAGGCGTTGGATGGAAAAATTGAAGCAGCGGTGCAGGCGGCAGTTGCGGCTCAGGCAGGGACACCTGCCAGACGCCCTAGCCCAATCAAATGGCAGGACCGGCCAACACTGACGCCCCAACAACCAGCCAGACGCCCCAACCCCAACAGTCGGCGGACCTTGGCGAGGACCTGGCCACCCAAGCCTGCACTGCAGCCACGTTTGCAGTCACCGAACGCATAGCAGGTACGTCTGGAGGGTTTACATCAGCCGCGCTGGGCCTACCATCACTGGTACCATTAAAAATCAAACAGAAGATTTGTGGCGGGCCCAACACCGTTTCAAAGTGAGCCATTGCAAAAGTGGCTCGAAGGCTACATGCCAGATCTCGCCAACAGATTAGTTTCAGGTTTTTAGGGATGGTTTCGACATTGGCTACAAGGGTTCTTTAGCCTATTTGTTTGTTTGTTTGTTTGCTTAACGCCCAGCCGACCACGAAGGGCCATATCAGGGCGGTGCTGCTTTGACATATAACGTGCGCCACACACAAGACAGAAGTCGCAGCACAGGCTTCATGTCTCACCCAGTCACATTATTCTGACACCGGACCAACCAGTCCTAGCACTAACCCCATAATGCCAGACGCCAGGCGGAGCAGCCACTAGATTGCCAATTTTAAAGTCTTAGGTATGACCCGGCCGGGGTTCGAACCCACGACCTCCCGATCACGGGGCGGACGCCTTACCACTAGGCCAACCGTGCCGGTTCTTTAGCCTATGTCAAACCCAAAAAATTTGAAGTCAGCTTTAGACGATCCCACAGTGATGGACGAATGGAGATCAGACTCCCGCTAGACAAGTTAGCCAAATGTCAAACTGCTATTCAGGCTTGCCTGCGAAAACAAAAAAAGTACAGTTAAGAGATCTGCAGTCCATCATTGGTGCACTGACCTTTACGTTACTGGATATGCAATACACTAGCTTTTCTCTGCCGCGGTGTTGTTCCAGCGTCGCGGACGACGCTGGTATCTGCGGTCGGGAAAGACTTGCCACAGGCTAGGAGAATAGTCTCCAAGCCAAAGCAATTGAATTTGCCACAGGGCACCGCCATGAGCCAAACTCTCCAAGCCAAAACAATTTCAAAGCTGGAAAAAAAATGTACAATTTACCCGAAACAATTAAACACAGCTTTCGGGTGTTTTTTTAATCTAAGATGTACATGAATATACCACTCCGACCCGATAAGGAAACAAACAAACAAACAAACAAACAAAGACCGAGAAGAGCCGATCGAGTCAATCCGAGACTAACCGAGAGGACCACGGCTGTTCCAGGCAAGCGAAGGTCAGCGGTAAAAATAGCCAGCGGGGCGATATCACTTTGTCCGCACGTTTCTGGGCATATCAGCGCAGTTCAACGTTGCCAGAGACCAAAGAAGCGCTTTACTCAGGTCGCAGCGCGCGGCCGGCGGCTCACTGGAGGAATGTTTGAAAACTATCTGTGCTCGACTGCGAGCAGACCACAGGCACATTACACCCAATAAAGTTTGGACTTGTACTGGCAGAGAGCGAATGCAAATTCTTGTAGGCATACACAGACGCAACATAGCATATACAGACAATAACACCCACAACACTTCAACAGCATATGAAAGGAATAAAAATAAATCCGCAAATCGCGCACAATACACCAGTTAGAAAAACAAGGAGTACCAAAGCGGCGTGCAGAAACTAAACTGACTCGGAGACTGAGAAGAAACATTTATCACACGATGTGGATAGCAAACATTAAAATAAAACAGATAAGTCAAGCAAAAAATAAACACAAATATCGAAAACACAATAAACAAAGGTAAAGAAAACAAGTCGCGTAAGGCGAAAATACAACATTTAGTCAAGTAGCTGTCGAACTCACAGAATGAAACTGAACGCAATGCAACGCAGCAAGACCGTATACTCGTGGACAAGAAGAGCGGGGTATTCGTTGCGCTGAGAAGGATAGCACGCTTTTCTGTGCCTCTCTTCGTTTTAACTTTATGAGCGTGTTTTTAATCCAAACATATCATATCTATATGTTTTTGGAATGAGGAACCGACAAGGAATAAGATGAAAGTGTTTTTAAATTGATTTCGAAAAAAAAATGTTGATAATAATTTTTATATATTTAATTTTCAGAGCTTGTTTTTAATCCGAATATAACATATTTATATGTTTTTGGAATCAGCGAATGATGGAAAATAAGATAAACGTAAATTTGGATCGTTTTATAATTTTTTTTTTTTTTTTACAATTTTCAGATTTTTAATGACCAAAGTCTTTAAGGAATTTTTAAGCCACCACGCTGAAATGCAATACTGAAGTCCGGGCTTTGTCGAACATTACCCGACCAAAATTTCAACCAGTTTGGTTGAAAAATGAGGGCGTGACAGTGCCGCCTCAACTTTCACGAAAAGCCGGATATGACGTCATCAAATACATTTATCCAAAAAATGAAAAAAACGTCTGGGGATATCATTGCCAGGAACTCTCATGTCAAATTTCAAAAAGATCGGTCCAGTAGTTTAGTCTGAATAGCTCTACACACACACACACACACGCGCGCACATACACCACGACCCTCGTCTCGATTCCCCCCTCTACGTTAAAACATTTAGTCATTACTTGACCAAAATTTCAACCAATTTGGTTGAAAAATGAGGGCGTGACAGTGCCGCCTCAACTTTCACGAAAAGCCGGATATGACGTCATCAAAGACATTTATCAAAAAAATGAAAAAAACGTTCGGGGATTTCATACCCAGGAACTCTCATGTCAAATTTCATAAAGATCGGTCCAGTAGTTTAGTCTGAATCGCTCTACACACACACACCGACACACACACACACACACACACACACACACACACACACACACATACACCACGACCCTCGTCTCGATTCCCCCCTCTACGTTAAAATATTTAGTCAAAACTTGACTAAATATAAAAAAGAGATGCTTGCCGACAGTCAGTGTGTGTGTGCGTGGTTTGTGCGTCAGCGGGGTGTGTGTGCGTGCGCGTGCATGCGTGCGTAGGCTACGTTCTTGCGTGTGTGCGTTCGAATGAGAAAGAAGAGAGAGAGAGGATTGAAGAATGAGGTCACGCTCTCTGTCACATGAATACATATACACACACTGAAGGCTACCTCGGACACGAACACTTGCCAACAACTGTGGTTGGACATGCTTTTGAAATGGAATATTTTTTCGACATGATTTCTGGACATACGAATCCCGCTGTGTTGCCTACTGATGTTGCGAATGATGAAGGTTTTGAGTTGACTGACCTTGAGGAGGGATTGCATCAGGCGTTTATCGTCTCAAATTATATCCTTGCTACTTTTCAGGAGTCAACTATTGCCATTCATTGTAACTTGGATAGTCAATGTTTTTATTTGTTTGATTCCCATCAAAGAAACAGAAATGGTAACCATTCTTCAAATGGCGCTGCAGTTTTGATGTCATCAAGTTAATTCCTTTGCAGAATTGATTGATTTTCTCAAAAGCCATTATCAATGTGTTTATCAATTAACACCTGTTCATTTCTGTCCAACTGCAATGCAAACTCAATGTGGAGGAAACAAGGATTCATTACAAACAAGTCATCCCTGTACATCAACAGATTTATGTACCTCAATCAATACTGCTAGTATGAGTGACAGGAATCTAAAAGAAAAAACAAGTCGCGTAAGGCGAAAATACAATATTTAGTCAAGTAGCTGTCGAACTCACAGAATGAAACTGAACGCAACGCAACGCAGCAAGACCGTATACTCGTAGCATCGTCACTCCACCGCCCGTGGCAAAGGCAGTGCACGTGGAATTGACAAGAAGAGCGGGGTATTCGTTGCGCTAAGAAGGATAGCACGCTTTTCTGTACCTCTCTTCGTTTTAACTTTCTGAGCGTGTTTTTAATCCAAACATATCATATCTATATATTTTTGGAATCAGGAACCGACAAGGAATAAGATGAAAGTGTTTTTGAATTGATTTGGAAAAAAAAATTTTAATAATAATTTTTATATATTTAATTTTCAGAGCTTGTTTTTAATCCGAATATAACATATTTATATGTTTTTGGAATCAGCACATGATGGAGAATAAGATAAACGTAAATTTGGATCGTTTTATAAATTTTTATTTTTTTTTACAATTTTCAGATTTTTAATGACCAAAGTCATTAATTAATTTTTAAGCCACCAAGCTGAAATGCAATACCGAACCCCGGGCTTCGTCGAAGATTACTTGACCAAAATTTCAACCAATTTGGTTGAAAAATGAGGGCGTGACAGTGCCGCCTCAACTTTCACGAAAAGCCGGATATGACGTCATCAAAGACATTTATCAAAAAAATGAAAAAAACCGTTCGGGGATTTCATACCCAGGAACTCTCATGTCAAATTTCATAAAGATCGGTCCAGTAGTTTAGTCTGAATCGCTCTACACACACACACAGACAGACGCACATACACCACGACCCTCGTTTCGATTCCCCCTCGATGTTAATATATTTAGTCAAAACTTGACTAAATATAACAAGTCGCGTAAGGCGAAAATACAATATTTAGTCAAGTAGCTGTCGAACTCACAGAATGAAACTGAACGCAACGCAACGCAGCAAGACCGTATACTCGTAGCATCGTCACTCCACCGCCCGTGGCAAAGGCAGTGCCCGTGGAATTGACAAGAAGAGCGGGGTATTCGTTGCGCTAAGAAGGATAGCACGCTTTTCTGTACCTCTCTTCGTTTTAACTTTCTGAGCGTGTTTTTAATCCAAACATATCATATCTATATATTTTTGGAATCAGGAACCGACAAGGAATAAGATGAAAGTGTTTTTGAATTGATTTCGAAAAAAAAAATTTGATAATAATTTTTATATATTTAATTTTCAGAGCTTGTTTTTAATCCGAATATAACATATTTATATGTTTTTGGAATCAGCAAATGATGGAGAATACGATAAACGTAAATTTGGATCGTTTTATAAATTGTTATTTTTTTTTACAATTTTCAGATTTTTAATGACCAAAGTCATTAATTAATTTTTAAGCCACCAAGCTGAAATGCAATACCGAACCCCGGGCTTCGTCGAAGATTACTTGACCAAAATTTCAACCAATTTGGTTGAAAAATGAGGGCGTGACAGTGCCGCCTCGACTTTCACGAAAAGCCGGATATGACGTCATCAAAGACATTTATCAAAAAAATGGAAAAAAACGTTCGGGGATTTCATACCCAGGAACTCTCATGTCAAATTTCATAAAGATCGGTCCAGTAGTTTAGTCTGAATCGCTCTACACACACACACACGCACACACACACACACACGCACAGACAGACAGACACACATACACCATACCCTCGTTTCGATTCCCCCTCGATGTTAAAATATTTAGTCAAAACTTGACTAAATATAACAACCAAACGCAAATGTACTACTACTTCTACGACTCGTTTGAATGTAAAACAGAAATGTAACACTATCTGTGACAATGACGGTTCTACGACTCGTTTGAATGACGGTATAGATCGAACCTTAACCCACAACTACGAAAATTTGTGTCAGACTTTTTTGACTCGAACAGGAAAATATGCCTCTGTTCAACAGTAACCAAAACATGGAAGATGTTTTTGAAACTTTACAGAAATGTAACACTAGCCTATCTGTGACAATGTTGCTTTTGAATTGAACCCACATTTGTTGAACAGGAGAGAATGTTCCTGTTCAACAGTGCCCAAAACACTGAATCTGACGTTTTTGAATCTTTTCTGTCATCTAACTGAATCTGACGTTTTTGAATCTTTTCTGTCATCTAACCCAATTGCTCATGACTTCATCGATCTTGAACATGCCTACTTTTCAAAGAAAGACAGACAAAAGCGAAATCTGCATGTTAGCCATCTGCCTGAAATGGTCAATGCACTTTTGTAAAATTGTCACAGCTGTTATGCACTTTTGTGAAATGGTCAGTGCTGTTGTGCACTTATGCAAAACTTGATGCTGTGCTGTTAACATTTGAACAAAATGCATTTTGTTCAAATGTTTAGTGCAACTTGCTACTATATAATCGCTGTATGCGCTTTGTGGTAATAATGCACTGTTGTGAAAAGTTTGCGCTAAATGTTGGCACTATGCATCATTGTTGGAGCACCCTCCTGTAGATTCACCATGCTGAAAAATGTACTTATGTGAAATGTTTCGTGTAAATTATTGTCACAATAATGTTTTGTGCGCCCCCATGTATGTGTTCTGTGCTAATAATGCACGGTTGTGAAATGTCCGTACACATTTTGTGGCACTATGTAATTGTTAGTGCATCCTCCTGCGGATGCTTCGTGCTAAAAATGCACTTCCATTAAAATATTGTACGCTCATGTCAACTGGTACTATATTTTCAATTGTTTCTCTGTCAATTTCAGATGTTTGTTTCCAATTACTTCAGTATCTCCCTGTTGCAATTCCAGGTGATTCATTATGCATGTGCCAATTTGAGGTGTTTAATTCTGATTCCTGTATTTACAGTGTAAAATTAAAACTATTGTTTTCAAACATTCCTATGACACCTGGTAATGGTTCTGTGTTTTTTTGTAATTTGTATTTTGTTTTTCTGCAATAAATATTTGAAATGGATCTGAGACTGACTTACTACTTTTAGCACTCTTTTTCACCACATTCCCACGTACAGATATTGCAATATCAACTCTTCCTTTCTACCTGTTTCAAACAAGCTCTATTTTTTAATTAAAAAGTTTTTTTTTCTTGTGGCTGTTTGATCAATTCATAACAAGCATTGACTGAAATAAACAATTTATATATCCAGCACAACATGCAATTCATTAACTTTAGACCCTAACCTTTAACATTTCCCAAAATAAATCTTTGGTGGACATTGCATCGACGCTGTTCATTTTGAATGAACATTTTTCTTGTTTTCTTCTGTTGCAGGTCTCGAGGGTTCACAGACCTGGTACTTCACGGACGCAAAAGATCGCCCCGAGACACGGGAGATAACGAAAGTCCAGAACTCTGTATTTTTGCATTGTGTACAGTTAAAAGCAAGCTCAGGTAATTTGCAGTTCAGTCCATCTCATTCCCTACCTTCTGTGGGGTCAACACTTCTTTTTTAAGGCAAAAAGGAAATGTTTATGGCCCCTTTGTTTGACCCAACAGAAGGGCAGGGGAGACAATCGGCCAGCAGTGCCCTGCTGTGCTATAATTTGATGCTAAACTTTTTCATGTTTTTTGTAAATATGTTTTGGAAAATTGATTTTGAAATTGCTATGAATTTTCACAAAAGTTAAAATCATAAAAAGCTTTAATTCAATAACATTTCACTTTACGTGGACTTAACTGCAAACAGCTGGTGTGGACAATTAATTTGTGGGAGTGACTGATAAGAATGGAACGAGCGGATGAGTGCGTGTTCAGTACAGCTCTGATGGACAGTAACCAGCTGTAATTCAGTTTGTTAGCACATGCACTTACACAAAAGAACTTCTCGCCACGCTCGCGTGGCGATGGGCAGTTTGTGTGATTGCATGCGCCTTTCTTTGATTGGCTCGTAGCGGACCGCTGGAACTGACCGATGCGGCGGACAGTGCCCCGCACAGAGCTTAGCTTAGCGTCACTACGCAAGATTCCAGCAAGCTGAAAGGTCAAGTTTTTGTATTTGGTGAACATTTTTCCGCCACCCACCCCTCCTCCATTTTATCAATGGAGGCATGCATTTTGTAACTTTGTGGCGCTGGAGCTTTGTTTCATGTCGCTGGTTGATGTCCATGGTAATAGTCAAGAGAGATAATTTGTATATTCGGATCAGTTTCCTGCTCTACATTTCGCTGTTGTTGTTTTTCTTGCATGCCATGCCAGGGTGAGCTGACACCACCGTTTGAGCTTCGGTGCAGTACCGTCATTGATTGGTCTGGAACCGAAACTTAAGCTTTAGTCCACAGATTGCATCGGTCCACAGCCTACTTCCCTTCGCCCTGAGTGGTTTGGGTTGAGTAGCCCGCGACTGTGGCATCTGGCATTTTTGTTCTCGGGTAGACTTACTAACCTGGTTGACCCTTCGGGTCGGGTCGAGGGAAGTAATCCCCTGGCTCATTCTACTATTGTCATCAGTTTCTGTATTTCGGCTTGGTTTCTTTCTGTGACCCGCACAATGCCCCCTTTGTTTCACCCAACAGTAGGGCAGGGGAGACAATCAGTCAGCTGCCCTGCTAGGCCATTTGACGCGAACCTTTTGTTTTTGTTTTTTTTCCTTGTAAATATGTTTTTGGTAAATTGATGTTTAATTTGCTATGTTCGATCCCTTCGTTTGACCCAACTGAAGGGCAGGAGAGACAACCAGTCAGCAGTGCCCGGCCGGGCTATCTTTTTTTCTTTTCTTTTTTTTTCTTTTCTTCTTTTTTTTCTCTTTTTTTTCATAACATAAATTTATTCCTAATGTTCAGCTCAGTTTCCAATAATACACCCAAATCTAACTTTTTCCCATATCTAAATTTTCCAATGGTCATTTTGGTAATTAAAATACAATAATTCACAAAGTAAATATAATCACTTTTCAAACTTTCCCTAAAATAACCCAAAAATACATTTTCTTCATTCAAAATGATGGCAACATGTATTTTCTTATACACAAAATCTGTACATATTTTCCAACCCTTCATCACCTCTTGGCAACTAAAAAAAAAATGTTCAAGGGTGTCTAATTCATTACAAACTTCACACTTATTCGATGTTCGTAATCCCATTTTGTTTAATAAAATATTGGTTGGATATATTCTATGTAATAGTTTCCAGTGCAGCAGACGTAATCTTTCTTCTTTTGTGCTGTTAACGGCCAGTAACCTGTTTCTCTTATCCAAATCTACATTATGTTTTCGTTTCCAAAAATCACAGGCACTCGGAATCTGGACATCAAGATCAACTAAACATTTTCTAATAAACTTTGCTGTTATATTACCACCGTTAACAATGAAATCCTGCAATGTAAAATATTGATATGGTAATGTGTCTGTACGTCTGGATTTAAGTGCTGTGCATAATGCATTGTATTCAAACTGTCTGGATGGTTTATAACCCACTTTTTGACATAAATCTTCAAAAGAAATAATAATACCATTTTCATTCATAACATCCTTTACAAATGAGATATTATGTTTTATAAAATCTTTAAAAAATAGGCATTTATGTTTAAATTGAATATTCATATTGTTCCAAATGCATTGGTCCTTTAATATTACTGGTGTAAAATCATACTTTTCACAGAAAACACTTTTATTGTCAAGCCAAGTCAATAACACTTGTTTCCAAAACAATGATCTGCAACTATTGGCAAACCAATGCCCAGACATGCCAGACAATATCTTGGAATAACAGACCAATACTTTTGTGTGGAGTTTTGCAAATTAACAAGCCAGGAAATCATAAATGAGTTGTGCATATCTACTACGTTTATCATATTCAAACCACCATAATCTTTTTCTTTACACATAACTGTTCGTCTTACTTTTTCAAATGCGCGCGTATTTGAATACTTTTTCTTCCAAATAAACCTAAACAAATGGAGTTAATACGATGTAGAACATGATGAGGTACTGCCAGAGACTGGAAAATATAAACGAATTGAGATATAAGAAAGGTTTTAACAATACAAATTTTACCTTGTATACTTAAATTTCTTTTTGACCAATTGGCGATTATTTGTTGTATTCGTTGAATTTTCTTTGACCAGTTTTCCTCTAAAGACGATGCGGGTATATTGTTTGAAAAAATAATTCCAACAATTTTTACTTTACATTTCCATTTAAGACCAAAATACTGATCTGTACACAACTTTTTGGACCCTATCCACATGGCTTCCGTTTTGTTAACATTCACTTCCAAGTTTGAAAAACCTTTAAATATATTCAAAATGTATAACGCCCTTTCTAGATCTATTCTATCATGCAAAGAAAGGGTGACATCATCGGCATATAATAGCAGTGTTAGGACCGTGATGAATGATACGTCAAAAGGTGACATGGGCAGATGGATACCCTTAATATCTTCATGGGAACAACAAGAAGAATATCTTCATGGGAACGAATCTTGATTGCCAACATTTTAAGGGCGATAACAAAAGCCATCGGCGAGAATGGACATCCTTTACGAATACCTGTTTCCACGAGAAAATGCTCAGGTAGCCACCCTGTATAATAAATACAACTTTGACTATTATTCATGAGAACAGAAACCCATCTCTTAAAACTGTCTCCCAAACCAAATTTATCAAAAGCAAACAAAATATAATCTTTGGATATGGAATCAAATGCACGTCGAAAGTCAACTGCTAATAAAACTCCAGGTTTATCCATTGTGTTCATAATATCTATGGTATCATCAATGAGTCTAATCATGTTACTTATTTTTCTTCCTTTCATAAAGCCAACTTGATTTTCATGTATAATATCACCTATTACAGTGGAAAGTCGCATTGCTAAACATTTCGCAATTATCTTGTAATCTGTATTTGTCAGAGATATTGGTCTCCAATTGCCGAGATCGTCCCTAGGTAAATCTTTACCTTTATGAATTAAGGTCAGGACAGCTTGTTTTTGAGTGGGCGATAATTCGCCATTAACAAATAATGCTACAAATGAGGCATAAACTACATCCCTTATCTTCAACCAAAATACTTTATAAAAACAGGTAGTGAGGCCATCAAGACCTGGGGCTGAATCGTTATTTAATAATTTAAGGGCAATAGTTAATTCCTTCGCGGTAATCTCCGAGTCCAATTCACCTTTTTGGTCATTGGAGAGAAATGGTATATTTAAATCTTGTACAAATTCGTTTGCGCTCATCTGGTTAAATTCCGCGCTTTTTTCATAATTATGAGTCTTTAAAAAATCGTACTTGTTCTTTCATAATCTCTTTCTGTGTATTAAATACCCTCCCGTCTTCTGTCTGTAAACGATCCATAATTTTCATGTTAGCTTTACTTTTTTCCAAATTCAAAAAATACTTTGTGTTCTTCTCACCTTCTTCTATGAACTGAACGCGAGAGCGAACTTGGGCACTCTGGGCTTCTTCCAATGAAAATACCTCAAGCTCTATTTTAATTTTTTCTCTTTTCATTAACAGATTCAGATCTTCTGGATTATTTGCTAAAAGAATGTCCGTTTCATCCAAAACCTTCTGAAGAGAAAGCTGGGAATTATTTTGTTTTCGCTTTCTTCCTGCTGCATAGGCTGTGCAAAATTCCCGCATTTGAATTTTTAATAATTCCCATTTTAAAGAATCACCTAAACATTTATTTTGCAACAAAAATGCATCAATCAAATTATTCATTAAATCAACAAAACCTATGTCTCGCAATAACTGATTATTAAATTTCCAGTAAGAAGGTCCGCGTACTATGTTCACAAACTGAATTTTCAACTCAATTAATCGGTGATCTGAATGTGGTACTGAGACCATGTCACAAAATAATGTTTTATCAAACAAGCCACCAGAGAGAAGAATATAGTCAAGTCGACGGGCTATGAAAGGGTTCTTCCTGCTCCAGGAGAACTCCTTTTCGTCGGCATGAAACAAGCGCCAAACATCATTCAGATCGTTACTATGCAAAACATTTTGAAAATTAACAACATCAGACTTTTTATGTTTTTCACCACTCACAATATCTATCTCGTTATTCAAAACACAATTGAAATCCCCACAAATTATTTTCTCACCTTCGAATTCTTCAAAACACGAATTAACTTGTGCCCATAATTGACTTTTTTCGAAAGAATTATTAGGAAAATAAATATTCACCAAATAAAGAAAATCGTTTCCAAATGTAATTTTTAAACACAAAATTCTTTCTGTTTTAAATACTAATTCTGCTTTACCACCAACACTTTTTTTTAGGAGAATAATTTGTCCCATGCTCTGACAGGAAACTGAAGAATGAAACACTCTTCCACCCCATTCTCTCTCCCACTGATCTTTCACATCGTCCGTAATATATGATTCCTGCAAGCATATCAAATCATATTTTCTTTTTTTTTAATAAATCAAATATAGATCTTCTTTTTCTTTTGTTACGTAATCCTCTTACATTAAGAGAGCATACCGAGATGCTATCCATTAAACCCAAGTGTAATTAAGTCGCAAAGCCAATTCATAGTCCTTTAACATCGCCTTCGTCGCGCAGCACGTGAAAGTCACCAGTCAACAGGGAAGTACGGTCAGGGTTCAACACAAAAGACTGCCTAAGCTGTGTGTGTTGCTGTGTCGGGCCCTGTCGTCTCCGTGTCGCACGTGTTCTCTTTCCCGTCGCTATCAGGTGTTTGTGGCATTGTCAGTCTCGGTTGTTTGCTGCCCTGTTGCTTCACGGGGGATAACCGGTCAAAGGCCGAACAGAAGCCGAAGGCCGCTCATGACACGTGTGAAGGCAAGTTTTGTCTGTTTTCTAGGTATTGTTTGATTTATGTCGGGATTTAAGGTAAGCTACTGATTCAGCGATGACTAAATTTGTTTCTCGATGCATAAAAAGTCAGGGAGCGATTGATATTTGCCCGTAAATAGCCTTCAAAGCTGAAAATGTCCGCGATCGAGCACCGGAAATGGCTGTTCGATGGGTTTTGCAAGTAGAAATGTGCTTTATTTCACCAAATCAGCTCGTATTTGGTGTGGGTACGGGATTCTAGAGGACGAAGGAGTCATAAGAGGTGCAAAGAAGTGCTATTTGGGAGTAGAATAAATCTTCCGAGACAGTAGACAAGAGAAGGTCATATTTGAGAGATGCGCGTAGGCCGATTGTCTTTCCGACAAGCGAATGATACAGCAGATTAATCATTCGTTTTGACCAGAAACCTAGTCTCTAGTTTTTATGAATTAGTTTTTTAATTAAAACAATCACGAGAACTCTCTCGCTTAGCCTAATGGCTGTTCGATGGGTTTCGCAAGTAGAAATGTGCTTTATTTCACCAAATCAGCTCGTATTTGACATCGGTTTGGTATATATATATATTTTCTAATCCTACCGCGAACTGGATAGCAGACGCGGCACGACTGTTGCACCACACTTTGAAGTAATCCCACACTTTGAAGTAAATTACTTCAAAGTGTGGGGATGTGCCCCACACTTTGAAGTAAACCCATTTTTTACTTCAAAGTGTTGGGGGATCTTCCCACACTTTGAAGTAAACTCAGTTTTTACTTCAAAGTGTGGGGGGATCTTCCCACACTTTGAAGTAACTTACTTCAAAGCGTGGGACTTTTGCATCGCCTGTTTGAGCCTGATGATTTTGTCCAAAAAAATGGCAAAGTCTTTTGGATGAGTGAACAGAAAAAGTGAGCGAGCCAAGAAACATAGTGATGTTTGTTATCAGGCTTTAAGCAATGTCCCATTGTTGAGTGTGACGAAAACTCGTGGTGACGATTTTAAAACATGTTGGGTCACGCATGGTCCAATCTTACATGGTCCAATCTTACATGGTCCAACCTTACATGGTCCAACCTTACCTGGTCCAATCTTACATGGTCCAATCTTACATGGTCCAATCTTACATGGTCCAACCTTACATGGTCCAACCTTACATGGTCCAATATTGCATGGTCCAATCTTACATGGTCCAATCTTACATGGTCCAATCTTACATGGTCCAACCTTACATGGTCCAATCTTACATAGTCCAATCTTGCATGGTCCAACCTTGCATGGTCCAACCTTGCATGGTCCAACCTTACATGGTCCAACCTTACATGGGCCAATATAACAGGGTCCAACCTTACATGGTCCAACCTTACATGGTCCAATCTTACATGGTCCAATATTACATGGTCCAACCTTACATGGTCCAATCTTACATGGTTTAATATTACATGGTCCAACCTTACATGGTCCAACCTTACATGGTCCAATCTTACATGGTCCAACCTTACATGGTCCAATCTTACATGGTCCAACCTTACATGGTCCAACCTTACATGGTCCAATCTTACATGGTCCAACCTTACATGGTCCAATCTTACATGGTCCAATCTTACATGGTCCAATCTTACATGGTCCAATATTACATGGTCCAACCTTACATGGTGCAACCTTACATGGTCCAATCTTACATGGTTCCTTCGTCAGTGTGTTTGTTTTGGACGGGGTTTGGGGTTTGGGGGGCAGGGAGAGGTGGAGGGGGCATGAATTCGGGGGAGATGTCAGGGGTCATGTCACAAATGGGATCGCCAGCTTGATGATTGTCTTTTAGACACTGGCGGCATTTGATGGGGTTGGGGCACTCTGCTGTTGTGTGAGATTTATCCAGGCAGCGCCCACACTCTGCGTGAAACTGTTTCTTAGCTTGCTCTCTGTGATACAGAGATGCTTTGAATGGACCGATCGTAACAGTAAAAGGGAGGGGGAGGGGAGGGGTGAGGGGAGTGGTGATGTACAAAAAACGCCTGCCTGTCGTCCATCTTGTTAGTTTGCCGTTACTGTCTCTGTCTCTCTCAAGTATTATCTTGGAGCGAAGCTCACACCCTAGCGAGTGCACTGCCTTCGAAATTTAAATGTCGGAAAAAGACAAAGGGCTATCTGACACTAAACGTTTTCTTGTTGCTGTAAATTTGTATTTTGCCCCTTTGTTTGACCCAACAGAAGGGCAGGGGATACAATCGGCCAGCAGTGCCCTGCTGTGCTATTTGATGCTTAACTTTTTCATGTTTTTTGTAAATATGTTTTTGGAAAATTGATTTTGAATTCGCTATGATTTTCCACAAAAGTTAAAATCATAAAAAAACGTTAATTCAATAACTTTTCACTTTACGTGGACTTAACTGCAAATTTGTTGGAGTGACTGATAAGAATGGAACGAGCGGATGAGTGCGCGTTCAGTACAGCTCTGCTGGACAGTAACCAGCTGTAATTCAGTTTGTTAGCACATGCACTTACACAAAGAATGCAAAGTGCCGTGAATGAGCTACAAAGTCAGATCAGATTAAGGTGCGATTTTTGACGTGTACTTCATGCCAGTTTTCCTCGTCTCTTCTCTCCTCAGCAAAGGTCTATATAGGAACCAAGTTTGAGGGGGGGGGGGGGGGGGATCTCAGAAGGAGTGACATAATATCACATGCGAAGATGAGGGTACGAGACAGAAGAAAGAATAAAACAGCCGCTATTTCGCTGTCTGTGTTGTAGCTGGAAGAAAAGAAAGAAAGAAAAGCTACCAACTAACACGAAGAAGAATGGGAAACAAATCTGAAATAAAAAGAGAGATGCTCGCCCCTACATTAATTGTGTGTGTGTGTGTATGTGTGTGTGTATGTGTGTGTGTGTGTGAGTGTGTGTGTGTGTGTGTGTGCATGCATCTTCAACTGTTCGCATATATTGTGACGCACCGACGACCACACACACAAACCGCCGACATAACCATCACAAATAACAATTTGATACGTTCATATTTGATCCCAAGCACACACACAACTATGAAGCAAGCACTGTATGTAAATTGTAATTGTAGATATACCATGCTAGTGGTCGGCCAAACGTACATGTTTTGACACTTTCTTAAGAAAAAAAAATGATGCACCAATCTGTCTTATATTTATGTAAATATTAGTTTATTTACTCTTCTTTCCCAGATACTTGTAACACAAAAATGTAGTGTACGTTGTTCTATTGGCGAATGATAAGTGTGAAGTGTGCAGCCCTTTCTCCCCACCCCTCCTCTCATTGGGGCCGGCCAGATTCACTTCAAGTTGAAGCAGCTTGTCTCGAGACGACGTCCTCCCTCAAGATCGTAAAATGCCCAATTAAGTGCTTGAGTTATCAATGGCCGCTTTCAGTCTCACTAAGCTCGCCTGATTAAACAGCTTGCTAACGGCGGCGTCTGTCACTGTGACACGTGTTTGTCCTATACGTACCACTGCTCGCGACCCATTGTTTTGCTCTACTGACTCGAAAGTTGAGGCTAAGAAAATGTGTATTCCTTGAACTGAACTGACTTGGAGCTGACAATGTGACATTCGAAAGACCCGCCATCTTTGGTCGATCCGTTTCCAATTATGGTCTCGACTATCAAAGTAATCTGTGCATGTACATGGAGTACAATAAGTGATTACATCTCACGTGGAGCAAGTGAAAACAACTTACCTTCGAGTTGATTACGATGGATATTTTAGTCCTGAAAGTGTTGAAAACCAAACTGGGGATACACACAGTCGACCGCCCCACCACCAGAGAACACTGCCGGTCACCGGTTAGTAACGGGTCTTTTTTACATTTAGTCAAGTTTTGACTAAATGTTTTAAGATAGAGGGGGGAATCGAGACGAGGGTCGTGGTGTATGTGTGTGTGTGTCTATCTGTCTGTGTGTGTGTGTAGAGCGATTCAGACTAAACTACTGGGCCGATCTTTATGAAATTTGACATGAGAGTTCCTGGGTATGAAATCCCCGAACGTTTTTTTCTTTTTTTTGATAAATGTCTTTGATGACGTCATATCCGGCTTTTCGTGAAAGTTGAGGCGGCACTGTCACGCCCTCATTTTTCAACCAAATTAGTTGAAATTTTGGTCAAGTAATCTTCGACGAAGCCCGGGGTTCGGTATTGCATTTCAGCTTGGTGGCTTAAAAATTAATTAATGACTTTGGTCATTAAAAATCTGAAAATTGTAAACAAAAATAAAAATTTATAAAACGATCCAAATTTACGTTTATCTTATTCTCCATCATTTGCTGATTCCAAAAACATATAAATATGTTAGATTCGGATTAAAAACAAGCTCTGAATATTAAATATATAAAAATTATTATCAAAATTAAATTGTCCAAATCAATTTAAAAACACTTTCATCTTATTCCTTGTCGGTTCCTGATTCCAAAAATATATAGATATGATATGTTTGGATTAAAAACACGCTCAGAAAGTTAAAACAAAGAGAGGTACAGAAAAGCGTGCTATCCTTCTTAGCGCAACTACTACCCCGCTCTTCTTGTCAATTTCACTGCCTTTGCCATGAGCGGTGGACTGACGATGCTACGAGTATACGGTCTTGCTGAAAAATTACATTGCGTTCACTTTCATTCTGTGAGTTCCACAGCTACTTGACTAAATATTGTATTTTCGCCTTACGCGACTTGTTTTTTCTTCCTGTCTCTCCTTCTTTTTATATTTAGTCAAGTTTTGACTAAATATTTTAACATCGAGGGGGAATCGAAACGAGGGTCGTGGTGTATGTGCGTGTGTGTGTGTGTGCGTGTGTGTGTGTAGAGCGATTCAGACTAAACTACTGGACCGATCTTTATGAAATTTGACATGAGAGTTCCTGGGTATGAAATCCCCGAACGTTTTTTTCATTTTTTTGATAAATGTCTTTGATGACGTCATATCCGGCTTTTCGTGAAAGTTGAGGCGGCACTGTCACGCCCTCATTTTTCAACCAAATTGGTTAAAATTTTGGTCAAGTAATCTTCGACGAAGCCCGGACTTCGGTATTGCATTTCAGCTTGGTGGCTTAAAAATTAATTAATGACTTTGGTCCTTAAAAATCTGAAAATTGTAAAAAAAAATAAAAATTTATAAAACGATCCAAATTTACGTTTATCTTATTCTCCATCATTTGCTGATTCCAAAAACATATAAATATGTTATATTCGGATTAAAAACAAGCTCTGAAAATTAAATATATAAAAATTATTATCAAAATTAAATTGTCGAAATCAATTTAAAAACACTTTCATCTTATTCCTTGTCGGTTCCTGATTCCAAAAACATATAGATATGATATGTTTGGATTAAAAACACGCTCAGAAAGTTAAAACAAAGAGAGGTACAGAAAAGCGTGCTATCCTTCTTAGCGCAACTACTACCCCGCTCTTCTTGTCAATTTCACTGCCTTTGCCGTGAGCGGTGGACTGACGATGCTACGAGTACACGGTCTTGCTGAAAAATGGCATTGCGTTCAGTTTCATTCTGTGAGTTCGACAGCTACTTGACTAAATATTGTATTTTCGCCTTACGCGACTTGTTTACATTTAGTCAAGTTTTGACTAAATGTTTTAACATAGAGGGGGAATCGAAACGAGGGTCGTGGTGTATGTGTGTCTGTCTGTCTGTCTGTGCGTGTGTGTGTGTGTAGAACGATTCAGAGTAAACTACTGGACCGATCTTTATGAAATTTGACATGAGAGTTCCTGGGTATGATATCCCCGGACGTTTTTTTCCCTTTTTTGATAAATGTCTTTGATGACGTCATATCCGGCTTTTTGTGAAAGTTGAGGCGGCACTGTCACGCTCTCATTTTTCAACCAAATTGGTTGAAATTTTGGTCAAGTAGTCTTCGACAAAGCCCGGACTTCGGTATTGCATTTCAGCTTGGTGGCTCAAAAATTAATTTATGACTTTGGTCATTAAAAATCAGAAAATTGTAAAAAAAAATAAAATGTATTAAACGATCCAAATTTACGTTCGTCTTATTTTCCATTATTTGCTGATTCCAAAAACATATAAATATGTTATATTTGGATTAAAATCAAGCTCTGAAAATTAAATATATAAAAATTATTATCAAAATTAAATTTTCGAAATCAATTTAAAAACACTTTCATCTTATTCCTTGTCGGTTCCTGATTCCAAAAACATATAGATATGATATGTTTGGATTAAAAACACGCTCAGAAAGTTAAAACAAAGAGAGGTACAGAAAAGCCTGCAATCCTTCTTCGCGCAACTACTACCCCGCTCTTCTTGTCAATTTCACTGTCTTTACCGTGAGCGGTGGACTGACGATGCTACGAGTATACGGTCTTGCTGCGTTGCATTGCGTTCAGTTTCATTCTGTGAGTTCGACAGCTACTTGACTAAATGTTGTATTTTCGCCTTACGCGACTTGGGTTTTTTTTTTTTTTTTTTTTTTTGGGGGGGGGGGGGGGTGTCGCACTCGCAAATCCATTTAACTCAGCAAGTTCCTTGTAAGAATATGCATTTATTTTATACTTTTTTCGTCTTACGGCATTATTGAACCTCTATATATTTCACCGAACATTAGGCCAACTTGAATAGAATATTACGAAACTATATGGAGGTGACAAAAATAGAAATTATTGATAAAGTTTCGACGTTGTTTTACGTGAATGCTACGTGTCTACAACGTAAGGCGAACTTTTTTTCTAAATCTATTTTTGTTTGTGCAAATTAGACCCTCAAGTCCATGACTACTCAGATATTATACAAAAAGTTAACATCGATATTTCAATCATCGCAGGAAACATTATGATTTTCATAATTTCATGCAACGTAAAATTCATGTAAAATTTATGTTTTATACCGACGTCGTATACCTACGAAAAAATCGCAATCACGCAACGTTGATTTTACATTGTGTTTTTTAGTTGGATCCACGTAGACTTCACATACATTTCGCAACGTGGATAAGACATCAAAATGCAGCGTGAAATGTACGTACAATTCACGTTATCAAACAACATCGTTATCCAACAAACAAATTACATTAACACAGCGTCGCATTTTCGTTGTGTTTTTGGTTGGATCAAGGTTAATTTCACGTACATTTCGCAACGTTGCTAAAGATACCAAAAATTCACATTTTCGCAACGTCGTATTTACGTTGTGTGTTTGCTGGGTTTGCATCCCATTATCTGGAAGTTGCGAGAAGAATCAAAGAATAGGAAAGTTGGCGGTGAACAGACAGATCGACTGACGAACGCCGCTGATAACTTTTTAATTATTCCTGGTCACGGTGTCACATGCGCAAGAAGCATGCGCAACTTGTCTGTCGTCTGCTGCAAGTCTTGGTTTCTGATAACTTTGCTACATGTACTTCCGTTCAGTCCAGAGCGACGAAGAGAGTTTGACCTTGTAGATTGTAGTAGTCTTGAGAGCGCACAGGCCCCGCCCACTTTGATCCCGACCCGCTCGTGACGAGTGCTTGTGACACACACACACACACACACACACACACACACAGGGCCTGCCCACTTTGATCCCGACCCGCTCGTGACGAGTGCCTGTGACACACACACACACACACACACACACACACACACACACACACAGAAACCAACTTTATAGAACAGATTATGTAGGTGGAGAAAATAGTCTTCTTGTATGACATACCAGAAACATCTCTGTGCTGTTAATACCACAGTTAGTACAGACTAAATCTCAATAATTAGTAGACAACCTGTAAAAGAGACAAGTGCTTGCTTACTATCCGAGTAAAACATACCATGTAAAACGGGATACATGTTTACAAAGCAACATCAGACTCTGTACACATCGTGATGTTTTTCGAAAATGTAATTCTAATTCTTCGGAAATACAAAACTTCGTTGTTATAACCGAGTGACACGAGTCTACGCACTGCCGTCAGTGTTGACACCGTCTAAATAAAGCATGCCGATTCTTATTGGGTTGGACTGTGAGGCCGGTGTGACAGTAGATTTAACTTCCGCTTTGCTTTGGAGGTTGTCACTCGTGTCTGGTCTGAAATCAGTACTTTTTCAACTGATCATGTGCACTGTACTTCGTAAACTGTAATGACGTGCTTACAGAATGAAACAAAAATGGCCAGTGGATGGAAGCAACTGACATTTCTGCTCGCGTGCCTTCTTGCCCCGACGACAATAGGTGAGTATACGATTCTCCTCGCTGTTTTTAGTATGAAATTATGCAACACGGAGAGATTAAAGTAGCTCTCTCTCTCTAGCTCTCTCTCTCTCTCTCTCTCTCTCTCTCTCTCTCTCTCTCTCTCTCTCTCTCTCTTGTTTTCTATCAAATTGTGTCTTTATTCCGGATTTAGTTCACATCCCACACCTACCACCTTCAAACACAACTGCTCATGATTATGGCATCATTGTGTATTGTGAATATATGATGACATGCCAAGAGTCATATAAACGAGGGTTGAGTATTTAAGTGGGGTATCTTAAAGGCACAGTAAGTTTCCCGTAAACCATCACAGATACTGTCAGGCTTTTACACACAGTACAAACACCCTTCCATTTGAACGCTCACTAAACGGGAACATCCTAGGTGCCCTGCGTAAAGAGCGAGCACTTTTCAAAGAATTAATTTTGCGGATTGTGTCAGAGACAATCGGACCGTGGTGCGTTTTGGCGCTAGACCTAACTTAAAATCTAAAAAAATAAATTGACAGCTTGTTACACAAACATTCTTAAATCATAAAAGAATTCTTTTTTCATCAAGACAAGATCAGTACAATTCAAAGTTTTGAAAGTTGGAAAAAAGATAAGCCCGGAAGCAGGGTCACGCAAGGTCGTGGTTCTCCTAGCAGACGACGGTTTATACCTATCGCCAGTTCCTCGCCGAACAGTCAAAAGCCATCGCTAGAGTTCTTGTGAACCACAGCCGTTTGTTTTGTGCATAGTCAGAGGAACTAAAAAACGTGCTATTGCAGATAAGCTCACAGCGAGTCGCATTCAAATTACTAACTGGCGACTACATTGTGAAAAAGGGAAACTTGATCACACGGGTTCACGATGGCTCAGGGGTAAGATAAACTACGCAAAAATAAATTCTTTGAACATTGCTCGCTCTTTAAGGAGGGCACCTAGGATGTTCCCGTTTGGTGAGCGTTTAAATGGAAGGGTGTTTGTACTGTGTGTAAAAGCCTGACAGTATCTGTGATGGTTTACGGGAGGCTTACTGTGCCTTTAACGGTCAATTACAATCACAGGACCCATTCTGGAAGTGGTATAAATCCCTGGATTACGTTTGTTGTGATCGTGATGATGTGTTTCTATTTGAGTTATTGTAACGTGTCTTTCCGATATGGCTGGAAATAGCTTAATTCATGACGTTTTCGTAGCCTACATTTAGATTAGTTTCTCGATTCGCATCAACATATTTCCTGGAGTATGCGCTCGATTGTAACCAAAACATGACACAATGCCGCGCAGAGTCCACACAATCACCTATGAAATAAATAAAACAACTGACCGTGTCTTTTGTGCACGAACCTGCAAAACGTACTATTACTACCATTCTGGAGAAAAAAATGTTCGTACTCTGAACAATATGCATGTTGAGTGATATGTAAGCGCGCACGTGTGCATTTTAGCGATTGAGTGCGAATGACATATCTGAATCTGGGATTTTCCTAATGCAAATGTTTTTATTTGTAATGAAACACAGATCTATGTGATATTATGTGTTTATCATAGCGCAATATTATGATTGTGATAGCATATTGCAATTCTCATCGACACGTGGGGGAATTCCGGGGATGTTTTTTAATAGTCTCACACAGCCCCTAAGTCGATGATAATTCCTCATGTCAACGGCGGTCGTTTAATATCCTTTATATTTACAACAACAAAACAACACGTGTTTCCGGTTTAACTCGAACAGACTTGCCAACTCTAAAGAGGATATAAAATCATCTTACCTGCTAAATTTTCGTCGAGCGAACGACAAGAAGAAGAATTTTCGTCGAAACAAAAAACAGGTATACAATTGATGTCCTTGAACAAAGTTACATCTCAAAACAAACAAGTCGCTTAAGGCGAAATTACTACATTTAGTCAAGCTGTCGAACTCACAGAATGAAACTGAACGCACTGCTTTTTTCCCCAAGACCACATCATACTCGTAGTTTCGTCTGTCCACCGCTCGTGGCAAAGGTAGTGAAATTAACAATCCAGAAAAGCGCAGTTAGTGGTTTCGCTGTGCTGCATAGCACGCTTTTCTGTACCTCTCTTCGTTTTAACTTTCTGAGCGTGTTTTTAATCCAAACATATCATATCTATATGTTTTTGGAATCAGGAACCGACAAGGAATAAGATGAAATTGTTTTTAAATCGATTTCGGAAATTTAATTTTGATCCTAATTTTTATATTTTTAATTTTCAGAGATTGTTTTTAGTCCAAATATAACATATGTATATGTTTTTGGAATCAGAAAATGACGAAAAATAAGATGGAATTGTTTTTGGATCGTTTAATAAAAAATAATTTTAATTACAAGTTTCCGATTTTGTATGACCAAACTCACTCATTAGTTTTTAAGCCAACAAGCTGAAATGCAATACCAAACCCCGGCCTTTCTCTAAGATTGCTTTGCCAAAATTTCAATCAATTTGATTGAAAAATGAGGGTGTGACAGTGCTGCCTCAATTTTGACAAAAAGCCGGATATGACGTCATCAAAAGTATTTATCAAAAAATTGAAAAAAAACGTCCGGGGATATCATACCCAGGAACTCTCATGTCAAATTTCATAAAGATCGGCCCAGTAGTTTAGTCTGAATCGCTCTACACACACACACAGACAGACACACAGACACACACACACACACACATACACCACGACCCTCGTCTCGATTCCCCCCTCTATGTTAAAACATTTAGTCAAAACTTGACCAAATGTAAAAAACTCAAATGTCGAGGGCAATGGACGACACCGCTTTACCAAGTCTGTGATTGAGACGCCCGCGTGGGTGTTAACCTCACATGAAAAAGGACTTTCGGTCAATACAAATTGGAGATCAAAACAAACTACAAAACGTTCAAGCATTTCGATCTTCCTCGTTGTAAATTTGATTTTGTATCTTTTCAGGCAAAAGAAACTCAGACTTCACGTTGTGTTTAGTACAAATACCGCTATATTGTTCGGCTGCGAGCGGGCAGAAATGTGTATGCGCAGTAAATGTGCGCGAAGAAAGTTCATATGCTATATCGCCAGAAAACAGCCACATATGAAGCAATAACTTATTTTTACATTTAGTTTTACAAGTTTTTATAAGTCCATGACCCCTGGGGGCATTTTGAACAATAAATACAATCAATACAATCATAATATATACTAATATAGTAAATAAAATTTTTTTTAAAAATTATGAAAAACTGTTACAAATTCTATTAATAAAGTCCAAGATATTCTTTAGCAATTTCTTTTTCTTAGTAGCAAACAACTTTTTAAATTTAAGTGCATTAGGTTTTTTCCAATAGTAAGGTGGTAACAACTCAGCTCTTTCTTCTTTGAAAAAATCACAGACAAATAAATAATGGAATTCATCACCTATGTCTTGTGATACACATTTGGTGCAAGTTCTTTCTGACCTCGGGATGTTAAGATAACGTTCTTTCTGTACAGGCAAATTGTTATTTAATGTTCTAAACTTCATCATTGAAACACATTGCTGATATGGCAGGTGTGTGACATAGTCTTCACATGCAAAAATATCTTTAAACATTCGATAATTCCAAAACATATTTTTTGTTCCAATTTCTGTAAACCATTTATGGATATACTGGTCATACAAGCTTCTTTTTACTTTCGTTTTAAACCATGCGCTTGAGTATTGAACATTTTCTTGAAAAGTCCAAAGGCCAGAGAGACCAATTTCATTTAAGGTTTTTTCAATAAAACATAAATAATTAGATTCAATCATCTTGTTGATATACAATTTATAAGTAAAGCAATACACAATACTTGAAAATTTATTTTTATGAATAGGACTAATCAGTTTATACCAATAGCAAAGCATTCTACATTTCATATTAACATCTAGTGGATATCTTCCAAGTTCACCAAATATCATAGCATTTGGAGTTGATTTTCTTAGTTTGAAAACAATTTTATAAAAACGCAATTGAAGTTTAGTAGCAAGTTCACAGGAACCAAAACCCCATACCTCACATCCGTATAGTAAAATTGGAGCAATCATTTTATCGAACAGGTCTTCTTCTTCTTCTTCTACGTTCCCGGGTCGAACAGGTCAACTTGTATGCCCACAGGCAGTGACAATTGTCTACAAGTACGCAAGAGAACAAACATTGCCCTTGAGGCACGATCATATAGATTCTTCTGTGCGACTGAAAATTTATTATTATAATTAATTTTAAGGCCCAAGTACATTACATCAAACACTACTTCGATTAAATTGCCATTATACGTAAACAATGGTTTATTTCTAATTTTACCTCTGGAAAAAACTATAACTTTCGTTTTGTTTACATTAATATTTAGACGCCATTTTAAACAGTATTCGTGCATTTTGTTTAAACAGTCGTGCAGGTTTTTTTCAGACTCTGAGCAGATCACAGTATCATCCGCATACAGTAATAAAAACATTTGAAACAAAGCATTTACATCAGTATCATCCATTCCAACCACAATAGCCTCTCTTGACATAGATTGTAAACCATTACTGTTTTCCAACAGAAAAGGCTTTAGGTCATTTAAAAATAGAGCAAAAAACAACGGTGACAAGTTTTCCCCTTGTCTAACTCCACACAAACTGGGAAAATATTCAGAACACTCACTATTAACTTTAACGCAAGACTTGGCATTTTCGTACATATTTCTTACAGTTTTTAAAAACTTCCCATTAACATCAGAACTAACTAATTTCTCCCATAAAAATGCACGGCGAACTTTATCAAACGCTTTTTCATAGTCTACAAATGCACAAAACAGTCGCTTCTTTTTGTTGAGAAAAAAATTTAATATACAATGCAAAGTAAAAACATGGTCTAGTGTTGAAAAACCTGTGCGGAAACCTGTTTGTTCTTGACCTAATTTATTATTACTCTCCAAAAAATTTGATAACCTAGCATTTAAAATTGCACTGAAAAGTTTTCCGAAGCAACTGAGTATAGTAATTCCTCTATAATTTGTGGGGTCAGCTTGGGAGCCTTTATTTTTGTACAATGGAATAATTTCACCTACAGCCCATTGTGTTGGAACCTTTCCTGACTGCAAAACAACATTAAACAACAATTCATAAATATCAATAATTCGATCATGTGACGCTTTTAAATACTCATTCATTATTTTATCCTGACCGCATGCCTTATTGTTTTTCAGCTTGTCTATACATTTGATAACTTCCTCCTTTGTAAAAGGCGCATTCAGAAATTCATTACTTGCTTCATTTAAAGGTTCATTACTTTCATCCATTTTTTATCATCACACTCTTGTAGTTTAGTGAAATGTTCGAAAAACTCCGAACAAGTTGGATAGTTAGTTTTGGAATTATTTTTTTAATTTTTATTTAGAAGATTCCAGTATGCTTTCGGGTCAGTACTTCTTAACTTTCTCAAAGTTTTAACGAACTCATTATGATACAACTTGCATTCCTTTTTTATTGTCTTTTTGTATTCTTTAAAAGCACTTTTTTTTTCATGTTCATTGAACACATTTTTAAAGCGTCTTGCTTTATTTTTCGCAAGTACAAATATTTTTCCTTTCTCTTTGCATATTGCACTAAACCATGGTTGTTGCAGTTTGAATTTCTTTGAACGTGGCTTTTTCATAAATTTTTGTTCTTTAATTACACCGATTTTCTCAGCAGAACAATTTAAAATATCACAAATCTTATTAGTAACACTATCAACATCATCTGTTGTCGTACTCTCACTTGTAGTTAGCATATTTTGTAATTTAGTTTCAACAGTATACATATCATCCTCATTCAGATTAACTACAAAAGCTAACTTGGTCCCATTGTTATTATCCCATTTTGGTTTTGTGTACTTGTTATCCTTTTCTCTACTTTTAGACAGCAAATCTTCATTTTTGGTTTTGTTCACATCGTCTGCTAGGCAATCATTAGCGCGTACTTCATTCTGTTTTAATAGATGCAAAACAACAGGACAGTGTACGTCGGAATACATTTCACAAAATTCCATCACAGAAAAATATTTAACTTTCGAGAACAAATCTTTTGACAGGATGCAATAATCAACAACGCTCTTATCCTTACATGTGCATCTACCAACCCCTGTATCATCGCCAACTCTACCATTAGCAATAACTAAGCCAGTCATTTTACAAAAATCAATCAATTTAAAACCAAGGTTATTAGTATTATTATCCTGTGAGGCCCGCTCACCTATTGGAGTACCAACCTCATCAGTCAAACAAGTCATTATCAACAAAATCTTCTGAATGCTGATCATCCCCATACAACAGTTCACTCAGATGACCAGTGCGGAAATTTAAGTCTCCTAAAAGACAGACATAATCATTATCTACCCCAAACTGCATGTACACCTCTTCTAATTCAGCATAAACATCTTTATTATGGTAAGGTGATCCTTCTGGGGGAATATATAAAGCACAGAAAAGGGTGTCACGGCCAAGTATTTTCTTATCTAACTTAAAAAATAGCGCATTCTCACACATTTCTACATCCAAAAATCTATACCATATTTTCATCTCTTCTTTTATCTTATGTGACAGCTTTTTTTCTTCAAAAATAGTTATATTATTAGCAAACACTTCCCGTAATAAAACTAATACACCACCTGATTTTCTGCGAAATTTTCCTCTATTCTTATAGAATGCTATATATCCTGGAATGTTAATCTCATCAACATCATCCAGTTTGCTCTCACTAAAACAAATAATGTCATATTTAGCAATAAAATTGACAAATTCAGGAAATTTTAGCTTTGAAGTGATTCCACAGACATTAAGCGCTAAGCAGGAGAGTATATCAGGATTATCCTCAATACTATATTCAGTACTAAAGGAATCTCCAATCTCACTATTAACATTATATACATCTATTTCAATAGTAGATTTGTTACATACATTCTTAACATCTAACGAGTCAAAAAGAACATCAACATCTGACATTACAACATTATCCATTTCATGCGCATTACCAACATCCAGAGAGTCATGCAAAATATGAACATCAGAAACATTTGCATACACATCAACAACATCAACATCATCAATACCACCACAATCCTTCACCACTCTGTCTTCGCCTCCCTGTTTACCACCATCATCACCCCAGTCACCGTTAAATACAAAGTCATGCACACTGTTTCCATCTTGGGGCATTCCTGCAGCACCATCATTCACACAACCGTTATCTGTAAAGTCATGAACATTGTTTACATCTTGGTACATGCCTACAGCACCAACCTTCGCACAACCCATATCTGCAAAATCATGCACATTATTTTCCTCTAGGGACATACAAACAGCATCGTCACTTTCACAACCCTTATCTTCAAACTCCTGCACATTGTTTTCTTCTTGGTGCAAACACACAACATCATTCTCACGATCGTTCTCTAAATCATGCACATTATTTTCATTTTGGGGAATAAACCCAGCATCATCATTCTCCCAGCCCTTATCTTCAATAGTATGCACGTTGTTTTCATGTTGGGTCATAGCCACAGCAACATAATTCTCGCAACCCTTATTGTCAGAATCATGCACACTATTTTTATATTGGGTCATACACACATCAATATCGTTCTCACAAACCTTGACATCAAAATAGTGAACATTGTTTGCATTCTGGGACATACACACAGCTACATCGGTCTCCAAACTCTTATCTTCAAAATCATGTACATTGTTTTCATCTTTGGGCAAACACACAGCAACAACAGTCTCGCGTCCCTTTTCATCATAAGCATGCGCATTGTTATCATCTTGGGACATACACACAGCTACCTCACACTCACAATCCGTATGAACATCATGCACTTTGTTTTCATCTTGGGACAAACACACAGCAACAACAGTCTCACGTCCCTTTTCATCATAAGCATGCGCATTGTTATCATCTTGGGACATACACACAGCTACCCCAGACTCACAATCCGTATCAACATCATGCACTTTGTTTTCATCTTGGGACAAACACACAGCAACAACAGTCTCACGTCCCTTTTCATCATAAGCATGCGCATTGTTATCATCTTGGGACATACACACAGCTACCCCAGACTCACAATCCGTATCAACATCATGCACTTTGTTTTCATCTTGGGACAAACACACTGCATCAACATCATTCTCACACTCTTCCTCCCCTTGACCTACTTCCACTTCAGTCTCACTCTCCATGTGTGCATTAATACTTTGCTTTGCATTCTCATCTTCCAAAAAAACACATTATATCCGTCATTTCATCCTGTTTTACCGCTATCATATCCGTCAATTGTAAACATGGCTTACTATCGCTGTTTTTACCACAGTTTATGATTCTTTCATGCTCTTCTGACATGATGTTTTGTTTATCGTTCCCCTCATAAGGTATACCACCAATAAAGTCAACACACAACAGTCCGGTCTTACTTACTTGGTTACTTTGCGACACATCATCCTTGAAGCACTTGTTACCAACAGAGTCCTTGTTTTCGCTAGCACTGTCACTGTCTCTGACACCAACGCTTGATTGCCAGCTGTTTACTGTACTATAATTGTTGACATATGTGCGTGGGTGGGGAGAACGCGTGTCCCCAACCTCGCATGGCACAGAGATACAGGCGCTCGAAACTGCCTGCTTGCTGGAGGGGCCGTAACCTCTATCCTTCGGTTTGCCGATGATGCCTCCAGGGGGTTCCTATTCTGCTAGTAGGCCGGCAAGGCCGAGGTCCTCGAAGTCGACCGAATCCACTCCCAGTTTGAAAAGATCGTCGTGATTGTCGATGACGATGACCTTCTTGGGGCAGTCTCTGTCGGAGAGGCCTGGTGGTCGCCGCTTGGTGCAGTGGATTCTGCCGTCGATTGTCCACGCGTGTTCGATTTCTGGCACCTTCTTCTTGATGTAGTGTAGCATTCTCGCCCTCAGGGTCGTAAGATCGTCGAACATGAAGACCCCTTCGTGTTCTTTCTTGTCCTTCAAGGTTTTCTTCTTTTGGAGCACCTCCTTTCTCTTCCTTCTCGAGATGAATCGAACGAGGACTGGGCGGCCTTTCCTTTTGCGGTCCCCTGAGCGGTGAACCGTTGATAGGTCGTTGGCAGACACATCGGCACCAGGAGCTTTGAAGATGTCGAGAACCTTCTTCTCGATGTCTTCGCCCTCCTCCTCCTTCACACCTACAATCTTCAAAGTTTCACGGCGGCTGTACTGTTCCAGCTTGCAATTCTCATACTTCATGAGTAGAACATTCTTCTGCAAGCGCTGGATGACCGCTGAGTCATGGCTCACACCTGCAGGTTTGGGCATCTTCTGGATGACTTTCTTCATGACCTCCCCTACGGCGAAGGCTACTGAAGTGACTATAGCAGGGGCGAGTTGCTGCATCAGGAACTTGTCACCAGTCTTGCCGGCACCACCGCCACCGTCACCACCACCACCACTCTTACCCTGACCCTGTCCGCTCTGGCTGATGGCCTCGTTGATGCGTGTCAGTATACATTCATGCAGCTCTGCGACGTCAAAATCCACATCTCCCTCCATGTTACCAGCCTCCATATCTGTTCCGCGCTCTATCTCTGTGTCCACACGGAAGCGCTTCTCTTCTGAGATGGTCGGCGAAAAGACCAGAGCCCGCTGACTCTTTCTTGTGCCTGTGGTATCGCTCATGCTGAAAGTTTTGACTAAATGTTTTAACGTAGAGGGGGGAATCGAGACGAGGGTCGTGATGTGTGTGTTGTGCATGTGTGTGTGTGTGTTGTGTGTGTGTGTTGTGTGTGTGTGTGTGTGTGTGTGTCTGTCTGTCTGTCTGTGTGTGTAGAGCGATTCAGACCAAACTACTGGACCGATCTTTATGAAATTTGACATGAGAGTTCCTGGGAATGATGTCCCCGGAAGTTTTTTTCTTTTTTTCGATAAATACCTTTGATGACGTCATATCCGGCTTTTTTTTTAAAGTTGAGGCGGCACTGTCACACCCTCATTTTTCATTCAAATTGATTGAAATTTTGGCCCAGCAATCTTCGACAAAAGCCAGACTCGGTATTGCATTTCAGCTTGGTGGCTTAAAAATTAATTAATGACTTTGATCATTAAAAATCTGAAAATTGTAAAAAAAAATTTAAAAAATGTAAAACGATCCAAATTTACGTTTATCTTATTTTTCATCATTTTCTGATTCCAAAAACATAAAAATATGTTATATTTGGATTAAAAACAAGCTCTGAAAATTAAAAATATAAATATTATTATTAAAATAAAATTTCCGAAATCGATTTAAAAACAATTTCATCTTATTTCTTGTGGGTTCCTGATTCCAAAAACATATAGATGTGATATGTTGGGATTAAAAACACGCTCAGAAAGTTAAAAAGAATAGAGATAAAGAAAAGCGTGCTATTCTTCTCAGCGCAACTACTACCCCGTTCTTCTTGTCAATTTCACTGCCTGTGCATCGAGCGGTGGACTGAGGATGCTACGAGTATACGCTCTTGCTGTAAAAATGCAGTGAGTTCAGTTTCATTCTGTTAGTTCGACAGATTGACTAAATGTTGTAATTTCGCCTTACGCGACTTGTTTGCATTGTATAACTCTATATCTATGTCAAAATAACAATATAGACGCTATCGGTTTCGTTCGATATTTTGACGAGAATATAGACATTGCGGGGAAGACCTGAACGACAACGACGACGGAACCAAGAGAGGTGTGTTTTCGTTCGGCGTCAATTCTCGTACCGACGCTGCTAGCGTTTGCGGGAGAAACGAGCGACCAGTGGTGGGGCAGAAGAAACACTTGTACAGTCGAACCTGTCTTTATCGACCAACCGACATGCGGTCGATATGGAAAGAGGATTCCATAGAAGAATCTGGGATCTTGGGGATGTTCACCGTGGGTAGGTACTCGCTTTCGAGAGGAGGTCACAAAAACAGGTTCAACTGCATTGTAATACACCCCCATGACGATGAAGCGTACGACTTGCTGTGACGCAACCCCCACGGAGCATGTTTGAGAAAAAACGCTTTCAGCGTGAAGAGCATGAAACTTGTGCAACACGTGGAGGTTCAACCCTTTGCTCTGGGCCGCACCTTTATGCTGTGGTCAAACAAAATAACGCATACCAGTGCCACGCCAGTGATTGTGTGTGTGTTGGGATGGGTGGGGGGGGGGGGGTGTGCCTCAGTGCCTCAGTGTAACAGACGAATCTATGGGCTAAAGCAAGCAAAGTGTAGCAGACGACACTTATGGATGGACTTTCGACTCACAGCCATATACACTGCCCAAAATAAGTCAAGGACCCATGCTGCGTCAGATTGGGCCCCATGCAGTGCTACAGGACGATAATGCCCCCCACATCGAACACGGCTTGTGGACGCCTTCCTGCAGCAGCATGGGCAGGACTTGGGGCCTGAGGATCTGGTCCCTGTAGACAAGGGCATTCAAGTTGCCCCGTACATGGTACAGTGGGGTCCTGTGGTGCTCGCTGATCCTAGCCCACACCATCACTGACCCTCCGCGGTAGGCTCTTCTCTACCTCTCGCATGCAGGGATCATGCGTTCTCCTGGACGCCTCCAGACCCTGGTCCTGCCATCATCATGCTCCAGACTGAATCGAGATTTATCGGAAAACAGTACCTGGGCCCACTGCTGTCGATCCCATCTCAAATGGCGGGTGGACCAGGCCAGTCTTGCCATCATGTGACGTGGCGTCAGTAAAATGCGGCCAAGTTGACGCCTTGCGTGCAGCGTCTGGTCATGAAGGCGGTTGTGGACGGTCTGCTCGTTGATGTCAGTGTTGGTTGCCACCCTAATCCTTCGTCTGATGGTGCTGGCAGTAGTCGTCCTGGTCTGCAACGCCTGGCGTGTGATGTAGTGTGTGTTGTGTGGTGCTTCGAGGGCGCCCAGACCGGGGTCTGGTTTCCACACTTCCAGTGGCCAGAAAGCGCTGCCGCAGCCTCACGATGACGGAATGGGAGCAGCCAAGTCTTGCAGCAATCTCTCGGAGCCGGATACCCTCTTGAACCCAGGCTAGAGCTCGTCCGCGGTCGACAAGGTTCAGATGACGTCTTGGATGCATGGTTGTTTGGTGGTCTGCTGTGATTTTGCCTGGGCTAATAAAGCATTTCTGGTGAGGACAGTTCACTCTCAGAGGACCAATGGTTCACGTGAAAAAGATTGATTGGGGCAAAATCACCTGTGCTGAGCTCAGCGGGAGGGTTACTTTCACGTGCGTTTTTAGCAATAGTGCGGATTCTTTGCTCGCCTGCACAGAGAAACAGGCAAAGTCCGAGTACCGGTTTTTGCTGTCACAGCAAAGGCAGGGAAGCTGTCAAGACGACCACAAAGCGTAGAGGGTCATTGTCGCTGATTTTTGTGAGTTTTGCACAATCAACGTTGGGATAAAAAAAATGGCTTTTGGTCCTTGACTTATTTTGGGCAATCAATCAATCAATCAATATGAAGCTTATATAGCGCGTATTCCGTGGGTACAGTTCTAAGCGCTTGTCGAAGAGTTGTCAACACAGGACTAACAAAGAAACTAACATCTACAGACGGACACGAACCATATCACACACTAGCAAACCCTGATACACATACAACAAACTACTGTTTAACAACAATGTACACATCAATAGCTAGGTCCAAACAAAATAATATTAAGCACAAAGAAAACACAGCACAAGAATGTCTTTTGGGGCACAACACATCACGTCGAGCATGAAAGTCGCAGCCAGCTACGGGAAGAACTGAGTCTTCAACCTACTCTTGAACGCGTCAAGAGAGCGGCTCTGGCGAAGCTCAAGCAGCAGGGAGTTCCAGACGGAGGGGCCCGCGGAGGGGAATGCACGCTGACCAGCAGATGCGAGTTTCGAGCGAGGGATGTGAAGGCGGAGTGGGTCATTTGCAGAACGAAGGGGACGGTCGGAGGGCTGGGTGTACAGGTCCAGGGAGGATTGAAGGTACTCGGGAGCAGAGTCGTTGAGACACTTGTAGACCAGAGTGGACAGTTTGTAGGAGATTCGGGTGTTGACAGGGAGCCAGTGCAAGGAGCGAAGTAGGGGGGTGATGACTGTGGTCTCGTTTCGTCTTCCTCAACGCCAGCCTGACAGCAGCGTTCTAGACTCGTTGTAGGCCATGAATGGATGAGGCGGGGAGGCCAGCCAGAAGAGAGTTGCAGTAGTCCAGACGACTGAAGATGAGGGAGACAACCAGCTTGACACAGGCGTCTTGGGTGAGGTAGTGACGGATGGAGGCGATGCGTCGTAGGTGGAAGAAGCAGGTCTTGATGATGAAGGAGATGTGTGTCTGCATGGAGAGAGTGGAGTCGAGAAAGACGCCAAGGCTCTTGACAGCAGGGGAGAATGGAACAGTCGCGTCATCCAGCTGGAGGTCGGTCACAGTGAGGGAAGCAATCGAGAAGGGCCTCCGTCTTCTCACTGTTCAGCTTCAACTTGTTCTCAGTCATCCAGTTCTTGATATCAGTGAAACAACTGGAGATGGATCCAAGGAGATGGTCAACGTCCTCCGGCTTGGCGCTGTTCTGGAGCTGCGTGTCATCGGCAAAGGAGTTGTAGTTCAAGCCGTGGCGTTCGATGACCAGGGAGAGGGGTTGGGTGTACAGGGTGAAAAGGACAAGGCCGAGGACAGACCCTTGTGGGACGCCGAAGCGGACAGGGACAGGCTGCGAACTTTTTTTTTCACACGTCAGTTACGGGCTTTCAATCCCGAAGGCTATTTCCGAGTAGCTACGCACGTGAACGGAATTTCCGATGTGTACGGATGCTTATTGATTAGAGTTGCCGTTCGTGTATCGCTAACCCAGTACACGGTAGCGCTCGAATGAGTGCAATCCGAGCTACGAACTTTGCCGATTGCATTCTAGAGATGATCGTCACTGCTGCAGGGTCAATGTGTGAATTAATACGATAGAGCGAAAAGAATTGCACTCAGCACTCGCTCAATCCATGCTGAGGCTTACAAACTCCCAGCCTGCAGAACATCATACAGCAGTCTTTCTTCCCTCGCACCATTGGCGAGTGGAACGCCCTCCCACCACAGGCAGTATCATCATCCTCGGTGGAAGCCTTCAAAAGTGACAAGGGTTAGGGTTAGGGTTAAACAAAAAACCCAGATCTAGACACCATGCACTGCAGGAGAAGACCTCTTGTACACCAGAGTTCCCATTTAATTGCCAGAAACACATTCACAGATACTTCAATATGTTGTTACTGGACTCCGAGTGCCTTTTTAGTTTCTACAAAATAATATAGCACTGATGATCTAACGTGATCAAGTTCAGTTAGATCTATAGACTAAGTTGTAACAGTTTACAGTCAACAGCACCAGCATCAGCGACGGTGTGCCAGTATGCATACGGTTTGTGGCTTCTATACGCGTGCATGCTTTTTAATTAGAGGATGTATTTCAGTTTTACGACAAGAAAAAGAAGTTATTTCCTTCAAAACATCCAAAATATCCGTATTAGATGTTGTCGTTGAACATGTGTTGCACACAGCAAACATTTTGAAATCTCCGAAGCTGCTTGCATAAAGATGACGCAGAGATCTGTACAGTATCTCTGGATGACGCAAGGATAGTGTTCGACTCGGCTCTTTGACTTGGTAAACATCGGAACTTCCGATTACGTTCGTAGTTACTCGGAACCAGCCTTCGGGATTGAAAGCCCGCAACTGACGTGTGAAAAAAAAATTCGCGGACAGGCTGAGAAGAGAACGAATCAGTGGTGACAGTTTGAGAGCGGTTCTGGAGGTATTTCCGGAACCAAGAGAGGGCGGTGTCGTGAATGCCGAACGTGGAACTGAGGCGATCGACGACTAGTTGGTGGTCGATCGTGTCGAAGGCCGCGGAAAGGTCCAGCAGCACAAGGGCAGAGACGAGACCGCTATCTGTTGCGTTCAGGAGGTCCGTGGTGATTCGCAGGAGCGCCGTCTCGGTGCTGTGGTGAGGGCGGTGTAGTTTGCCCACCGTTTCTGGAATCTACTAATATATAACTATGTTCCGTTTGTGTTAGAATGTGTAATCAAACGATAGGCAGAATAAAGATATTCGACCTTGGTACACTTTGTCCTAACAAGAACACTACCACCACCCCTCCCCCCCCAACGTATCAAGTTTTCTTCCATTCTTCCTTTCACGTCTGTCGGGGCCAGTGCGCGCGCGTGGCCCCATACATCGGTTGCACTGCTCCGACACATACACATGAGCTGGAATCATGTCATTTTCAACCCTAACAGGACTACACACATTGTAAATCATAGTAGTATAATGACGATAAGAATTAAGGAGTAAGATGATAGATACTTCCATCGACCGGTGCTTTGATACAGAGTCCTGTGACAATAATGCCATTTCTTCTTCAGTGTCATACATTTATCGCCGGTAGAATCCATGTTAACGGAAGGGACATAAGCCAGTTTTCAGTGGCGGATTTTCACACTGCATGTCTTGCAACTCTACAAAGAGCGTTTTAATTTGCAAGCAAACATCGTACATAATAAAGTTCATCAACTTTGGTACAATTTGTAAGAACGAGGGCATACCCCTTTTCAATAATATAATAAGTGTTTTTTGTCGTTCTCATGAGATCAGTTGCGGCTTTGTTTTCCTCTCGTGAGGGTTTGAGGTCTTTCTTTCGCTGATAATATATACAGTATAGCGAAATGGCAGATAACAGACAGCCGTACTTCTGTCCGTTACAGGTTTGGTCAGGCTCGGGAACCGGCAGTCACCGATATCACCCAAGAAATACATTTTCTAGCGATTAGCGCTGTAGATCCGTCGTCAGTCCGAGGAGGTCGGTTCGAGCCCGGCCAATGATATCCTCTTTTTTTTTTTTTTTAATCAGTTTAACTTCTTTCTTTTTTTCCTAACTCACCTCTCATTTTGTTGTGCTCTATTTAGAATTCTACTTTATTTAAAAGCATTTTGATGATCGAACTCATCCTGAACTCAGGTCAAAATGAATTCGGCTCATTCTCTCCCTGACCGGACGCTACAGTCCTACGCGAATGTATCAAAACAAAAATACAGAGTTATCTCCCATATGGTTTTCGCGAGCAATGTAGATCAGTGTTCGCGAGACGAAAATGATTGCAGATTGGCCGACTTCGACAGTGATCTCCGTTCTGTTCTTCACAGTTATGATAAAGACATCGTTCTAAGGTCAAAACAAGTCGAAATTTTGGGACTGCTGCCGGAAGGAGACCGTCATATATGGTTTCATCACTGTCAACTGGCTACAGAAAAATTCATCTGCTCCAGTGAGCGTCGAAACCAAACGGTTGATTATCACGTGACACTTTGGCCATATTCACAGTTGTTTGCACAGTAAATACAGCCGCGAAAAATAGCTCGCTTGAAACTGTCTTACGTACATGTATATCAATTCCTTTGTAATTTAAAAATTACAAAACATCATGAAAAATCATTATCGACGATCTCGAATCTGCTTGTATCAATAATGCATTACAAAAAGCTCTAAATATGTTAAAAATCAAGGCATCCTGTCAGGGAGAGAATGAGCCGAACTCATTTTGACCTGAGTTCAGGATGGATCAAACTGAGATTGCAACAAAAAAAGCTAGTGAGTCACGGGTCACTGCAATTCCGCGTCCGCGAACCAATCCACGACGCAGCATTAGTTGACAAAATTCAGTACACACAAAAATGAACGTTACAAAAAACAAGAACAAAAGCACAACAATTTGTTTCAGTTAAGGCAACACATAAGTCTGCTTCGCATCGAGTTCAACCCATATCATGCATGTCTCTGCTTCGACAGAATCTCTGACACCTCTTGCTAATAAGTCAGTCGCTCATCAGTGATCGCGCTGTTGCCGAAATACAAAGTATGTAGTTTCCCCTTCCTGGCTGATATCCGTGTTGCCCCATGGCGGAAACAGCCATCTTAACGGAAGGGACAGAAGACAATTTCAGTGGATTTTTACGCTGCTAAAACATGAATTGCTAGCAGTCACATTGTCTGCCACTGCCATGGAACTAATGTATTTTGCATGTGGGTTGTATTTTTTTGTAAAGTTAACATATAATGACAATAATAATAAGAATAATAATAATAATAATAATAATAATAAATAACTTTTCTATAGCGCGAGTCCCATCAATTGGCTCCAGGCGCTTTACAAATTCATTATAGAATAAACTAGCACAAATCAACAAGCATACAAAGCATACATTTAACTGAGACATAACACCAAGATCCCAAGCACTAAGCAAAACTTAGCGTACAATGTTAAAAGTACACACACACACACACACACACACACACACGCACACACACACACACATACACACACACACGCACGCACGCACGCGCACACACAAAGATACCATTGACAAATAGACCATAAAGCACATACAGGGTAGAGAGTTCCAAAACAGAATAGAGTTGTGGAGAGTCTACTCAGGCTAAGCAAAGGCTTTACGAAACAGGTATGTTTTGAGTTGTGTTTTGAAGGAGGAAAGGCTGCTGGAGTCACGGATAGAACTTGGAAGCGAGTTCCAGACGGTCGGAATCTGGTACCTAAAGGTTCTTTCACCAAAGGTCTTGGTCCTGGTTTTGGGGATGCGAAGGAGTTTTTCAGAGGATGATCTGAGAGAACGGGATGGCTCGTAGATACTGAGGGAATGGGACAAATAGGGGGGAAGTGATTTCTCAAAACAGCGGTACCCTAACAGAGCCAGCTTGTACTCGATTCTATACTTCATAGGATGCCAGTGAAGGGTGGTAAGTAGGGGAGTGACATGGTCTTTCTTAGACTTCTGCAGAATGAGCCTTGCAGCACTGTTCTGGACTCTCTGTAAGCGATCAAGTTCTTCAGTGGGGAGGCCGGCAAGCAACGAGTTGCAGTAGTCAAGTCGACTCAGGATCAGAGAGGAGACAAGTTGAACAGTGGCTTGGAGTGTCAGGAATGATCTGACAGGAAATCTTGCGCAACTCAAAAAAGGCACATTTACAAACAAAACTAATGTGTTTTTGCATTGTCAGAGCAGAGTCCAGGTACACGCCTAGGTCCTTAACAGCGGTTTGGGAGACAATCTGAGTGTCGCCTATTGTCAGGGAAGTACAGTCAATCTGATTTAAAGCATGCCTTGAGCCTGACAGCATCACCTCAGTTTTTGAGTCATTCAGCTTGAGTTTATTGTCTATCATCCAGTCTTTAACTGACTCAATGCAGCGCTCAGTGTTTTTAACCACTTTTGGAAAATCACTGGGGGGGGGGGGGGGGGAGCAGAATCCTCTATTTGGGTGTCGTCGGCATACTTGTGGTGTTCGCAGCCATGCCTCGAGATGACGTCAGATAGGTCCTGTGTGTATAGTGTAAACAGAACCGTAAACAATACAGATAATAACAGAATTAACAATATTCACGCCAAAAACAAACCCAACACAACAGCAGCAAAACTAGTGTGATACATTAGTAGTCAATTTATCCACTTGACTATATTCACACCACGGACTTATCACTCTTCTTCGCATGTTTTTGTACCTACGTATTTTCAAATACTCTGCAACACATGCAACCCAAATACCACATGTGTCCATACATTACTGCTTCTTTTATTAAAACACAGCTTCGGCCCCTGTTGATTTTAATCTACTAATTTTCTTGTCCTTCGTATAATACGGACCAGTAATGATCAGCAGGTCTCTCACTGAACAACTGTGGAGGCAGCAGCAATGACAAGACAGCGGAGGTGGTTCGTGGCGAGACCAGCAACTTTACGTGCACTCTGAACAGTACGGAGTCAACCCACACCCTGCAGTGGATCGTTAACACCGGCACTGACCAATTTGCCGGCACGTGTCCCCCTCCCAGCACCGGCGACAGCTGTAACAACAAGTCACTGCAACATTTCTTCACTCCCCGCAGAACAGAGTCTACACGGAGTGTGATGACTGTTGACCCAACCAAGGCCAACCTAGTTGTACAGGTGGAGTCAGGGACTCTGATTTGTAAAGACCAGGACAACAGTCAGCAGGACAGCTGTCCTATGGATTATATCAGTGAGTGTGTGTATGTGTGTGTGTGTGTGTGTGTGTGTGTGTGTGTGTGTGTGTGTGGAGAGAGAGAGAGAGAGAGAGAGAGAGAGAGAGAGAGAGAGAGAGAGAGAGAGAGAGAGAGAGAGTAAGAGAGAGAGTCCAATTCGTCACGCTTCAGTGTGTTTGTGTGGTAGTGTGTGTGTGTGTGTGTGTGTGTGTGTGTGTGTGTGTGTGTGTGTGTGTGTGTGTGTGTGTGTGTGTTTTAGAGAGAGAGAGAGGAAGACAAAAATAGGTTACACACTCCGAGTTCTAAATATCGTTCATATTTTCCCCAGGGTCGATTTTCAGGTATTACCGAGCCTCGAAGGCAAGGTAATACCTGACAATCTACCCGAGGGAAAATATGCACGATATTCAGGACGAGGTGTGTAAGCTTTTTTTTATCCCATTACTCCGATGTTTTCATTAAAAAACACCACTTTTTGACACAAACTCTGCGAGTGCCTGTTTTCTGTTATCCAAATCTTCAGCGATCGTAAATCGTGTCATCAAATTCATGTGCGAAACGAGTCCCCTTTTGTCTTTTTGGTAAAGGCGCCATAAAACGTCTGCTTTTGTATTCAGTCATCAATGCTGGTTAAGAACAAGAAGAGCAAACGCTCGATCGAGTCACTTTCGCAGTTCTGAATATTATATGAGGCATCAGATGAACAGGAAGAAATTGCTATTCACAACACAATGAGTCACGTTCACATAAAATTTGAGCCCGGTCACTTTTATAGTTTCCGAGAAAAGCCCAACGTTAAGTTGTGTGTTGCCGAACAGAAAAGGCTAGTTATCTCCCTTGTTTTTCTGATAACGTTCGTAAAAGGCTACAGATGTAAATACTTTGATGTAAAGAATAATCCTACAAAGTTTCAATCACATCCGATGAACTTTGTCAAAGATATAAAATGTCTAATTTTTCCTTTGACGCTGACCTGTGACCTTGAAAAAGGTCAAAGGTCAACGAAACCATCGTTAAAGTGTAGAGGTCATTGGAGGTCACGACTAAGCAAAATATGAGCCCGATCGCTTTGATAGTTTCCGAGAAAAATCCAACGTTAAGGTGGTGTCTACGGACGGCCGGCCGGCCGGACAGACTAACACTGACCGATTACATAGAGTCACTTTTTCTCAAGTGACTCAAAAACGAATTTCAGAGATTGCGCAGTTCAATGCATTTGAAACTGTGCAGTTACTACCGGCCGGTTTCAGTCGGTGACCCAAGTCGGTTGTCAGAGGCATTCGCCAAAAAGACTGCATGTGTGATTTTACAAGCGATGATGATGATTGCTGAATTTGTGCTTATTCGAGCTGTTGTGCTTC
>NC_090252.1:36679404-36697722 GCF_037325665.1 Littorina saxatilis
ATAAGGCTAAAAAAAAGAAAAGAAGTTGTTTTTGGTTGAGATGTGGGAAGTGTACATTTATATTACGTTCCTGTCAAGGAAAACCAGTATCTTTGTCAGATGGTCTTGTTTCAGTTTTACATGTATATTAAGATTGAACCGTTAAAGCAGATTGCCTGTGAAAATGTTTTCTATTTGTAATTGTGTTTCATCCTATTTATGGGCTATGGCCTAAAATAAAACATTTCTGAGTCCTGAGTCCATTGAGAAGCATTTTTGAGTCGGCCTATTGGAAGTCTTAGAATACTTACCTCAACTTCTACTTACCAGACTCCTGCAGTCTACGTAGTGATCGATAGTTCCTTCGGAATCCAGTCCTTGGTGGTTGCACAGCAGCAAATCACTTTGGTTTCCCAGCGTTAAGTGAGTCCCTCCTTCCATTTCATTTCATTCTGAGGCAATTGTGAGGCATGGCACAAGTATGTGCAATTAATTTGAGATTAATTTGAGATTTGTTTCCTAAATCTAATTTTAATAAGCATACTTACCATGTCTCACATATATACCCGCCCTGCCTCCCCTCTTCCACTCAAGTTAAGTGCTGGTACTCCACCGAGAGTCTAGCAACCGGGATTAGAGGAAGCATGCGCGGGGCTTTCGCCAGAGGTTAATGTATCCATACACGGAAGTGAACAAAACTCTTTTGGAGTCGTTGGTAAAACCGAAGCTAGGCTCCAGATTTAGGCAATTGTGAGGCATAGTAAGTATGCTTATTAGAATTAGAATTAGGAAAACAATCTTAATCATATATCCAGCTGGTCGAGTTTGGAATATCAGTCGTATTCAAACATTACTGAATAGAATCAGAATGGTAGTTATATTTTGCTTTATAACTAATAAAGTAAACTCTGCCAACAAATTATTGCAACAGATTTCAAACCCAAATTAAAACATTAACCTCTGTGTCATTAAAACTGTATATGCCAGTAAAGGCCGTTCACTTAACCTTCCGGATCACCTTTTGGATTAAATATTGATTTTACAGGGATCACGTGACCGCCGCTCAAGGAAGGGTACCCTCAAAGTCGACCAGACACAAACGGAAAGGCCGAATGAAAAATCGACACAAAATCACAACAGGCAAAACTTTGCAACTTTGACATACGAGAAGAAAAACAAACCAAATGTCTACCCTGAACCTTTTTTTATTTTTTTGCTACCTTGCGTATTCCGTGTGCTTTGCTATTCCTACTGATGTAGGTGTCGATCGCAGGAGCAGTCAAAAACGAGACTTTTTGCGTCATTTGTTTGGGGTATCATGACCAAAAAGGCTGCAATGACTTGGTGGATTGCTTTGAAACTTTCAGAATCTTTTTTACCAACATACTAGAGATTCTGCGTGCAAAATTATGGATTGTTACAGTTGTGTGTTAAAATGTTATGCACTTTTTTGAAATAAGTTTTTAAACTCTTCATATGATTGTTCACTTGTGTCCAACAATGTTATGACTTTGCATGTCTTTAGAAAAATGATTGATACACACACTGCGAAAGTTGTATGTGCGTATAAGCACTGACGCAAGTTTGCTAGGCCAGTAAACACACTTGATATTTAAGCAATGATTCTGGTGCCACAGCGATGCCCAGCCAAGCGGGACCATAGCATGTTTTAAGAGGCACGCAGCGAAACAGCGTGAACGTCCCATTTTTACATTTAGTCAAGTTTTGACTAAATGTTTTAACATAGAAGGGGAATCGATACGAGGGTGGTGATGCATGTGTGTGTGTATGTCTGTGTGTGTGTGTGTGTGTGTGTGTGTGTGTGTGTGTGTGTATGTATATACATCGATTCCGAAAAAACTGCTAGACAGATCTTCTTGAAATTTCACATGAGAGTTCCTGGGTGTGATATCCCCAAACTTGTTTTTCATTTTTTTAATAAATATCTCTGATGACGTCATATCCGGCTTTTTGTGAAAGTTGAGGCCGCACTGTCACGCCCTCATTTTCTAATCACATTGATTGAAATTTTGGTCAAGCAATCTTCGACGAAGTCTGGACTATGGAATTGCATTTCAGCTTTGGAGCTTAAAAAATAGGTAATTAGTTAGCTCATTAGAATTGTCATTAAAATCGAATTGTTACTAACAGATTTAAACATGAATGCATCGTATTCCTTAGTTTCTTTTGAATCCAAAAATATATACATATAATATGTTTACTTTAAAAATGTGCCCAGAATTACAGAAAATAGGTTAAGTAAGTAACGCGTTCGCACGCTACGCGGAGACGCGCGTCACCCGTCTGGGTCTTTTGGTGTGGTTAGTCGAAACTATCTTAAAATAGTCTCGTAGTCTCGGCGATGACTGATTTTTGGTGTTAATATTTACTTTGATGCTGACAGCTTGACTAAATGGTTTTATATCGCTTCACGCGACTTGTTTTCTCATGTGTTTGCATGACAAGCAAGTTAACGCCAGCGGCTACACGCAAATACAACTTAGACAGAATCTGTTTCAATCATGTATCTGTAGGCATGCACATTCATGAATTTTGTGGACACAAGTTAACAATCCTATGGCGAGTTTAACAAAAAAATTTAAAACATTGCGTCACATCTAAATAAACAACAATAACGATCCAAACGTTCGCACGAAGTATCTCTAGTATGTTGGTAAAAATTAATATTCTGAAAGTTTTAAAGCAATCCACCAGGTCATTGTTAAAAGGTAGCGCTTTTTGATATGATACCCATAAAAATGGACGCAAAACGTCCCGTTTTTGACCGCTCTTGCGATCGACATCTGCATCAGTAGGAATAGCATAGCACGCGCAATACGCAAGGTAACAACACAAATCAATCTGTTCTGGGTACATAATGGGTTTGACTATCTTCTCGTATGTAAAAGTTGCAAAGGTTTGCCTATTGTGATTTTATGTCGATGTTTCATTCGGCCCTTCCTATTTTGTCTGGTCGATTTTTGAGGGTACCCTTACTTGAGCGGCGGTCACGTAATCCCTGTAAAAGAAATATTTAATCCAAAAGGTGACCCTGAAGGTAAAGGCAACTGCCTTAACTGTTATATCACGTGTTAATGAAATGACAAAATAATTAATGTTTTAATTTGGGTTTATATCCTGTTGCAAGAAATTTTTTGCCAAGTTTAGAATATGAATATTATTATTGATTTTATTCTGGTTAACTAATGTTGTAGTTTTGCTCAACAGAATACAAGCGAAGTAGCGGTGACCAGCCTGAGAGCCATGACGTCCAACACCTTACCGACAGGTTCAGCCACGTGTCTTGTCAATCATACCTTACCTGATCAGAATGGTCGTTACACGTACAGAGTCATGTTTCTCCCTGGTCGTCAGTTCTTCACTGCTGAAACCGTTCATATCAGTGAGTGTGTTAATGTATCGGAGTATGTATGTATGTGTGTGTGTGTGTGTGTGTGTGTGTGTGCTTGTGTGTGTGTGTGTGTGTGTGTGTGTGTGTGTGTGGTTGTGAGTGACTTTGTGTGTGTATATATGAGTGTTTGTGAGTGTGTGTTTTGTGAGTGTGTGTGAGTGTGTTTATGTGTGTGTGCATGCGTGTGTTTGTTTGTGTATGTACATGGGTGAGTGTGTGCGTGCGTGTGTGTATGTGGGTGTGGGTGTGTTTGTGTTTGTGTGTGTGTGTGTGTGTGTGTGTGTGTGTGTGTGTGTGTGTGTGTGTACCCATGTTTCCACAGGTTTGGTTGCCTAAATCACCATAAGGCAACCATCCACACGTGGATGGCAACCTAAACTCTGGATGGCAACCTAATTGTGTGGATGGTCGCTTCATTTAACACCGTTAAATTGACTTTTTTGACGGAAAGAATGTCATAACAATGTTCAAAATGACATTCTTTCCGTCCTCTATAGGCGACGAAATAGGTCAAATTTTGTGCATTTTTTAGTGCAAAATTCTTCGATGCCGGAGCGAGTACTGCACCCAGTGCTGTTGTAGTGCAAGTGCACTAGAAAGGCACTACACCCAGTGCCGCCTCTTAGGTAACCATCCACACTTTAGGTGTGTGTGTTTGCGGAAAACGACCACTGAAACTCAGAACAGGAGATACTAATTATTAGCCTCAACCCTGCGGAGCACGCGTTCAAGAGCCTTCTAGAGCCTAGTCAGGAAAACCTGGACATACGTTCGAATAATTCCGAGTGCGAGAATGACGCTTGGCAAGACCTTTATGTCTCAGTGTCACATTCCGAGTCTCCGGTCATGAGTCGGTTCAATACACGTACCACGTTTATCAATTCAGCGGACGGCCGGATTAAGATACACGCTTTTTTCTTTTTTAGTTAAACAAAGCATTACTTTTTTTTAGGGTAACAGTATGGCGCTATTTCGGGGAATGTTGTTTTTGGCGAATTGGACCTTTAAAAGTTTAGGGGACATTTGCTGTGATGTAATTCAGACACACCTGCAGTAATTAGCTCTTTTTGTTTTTATTGCCAAGCACATCACTCCCACAACTATGCTCCTACGTTCACTCGTGGGTTTTTCACATGTATGATCATTTTACCCCGCCATTCAGGCAGCCATACACTGGTTTCGGGGGAAGCAAACTGGGTATTTTCGTGTTTCTATAACCCACCGAACTCTGATCGATTACAGGATCTTTTTCGTGGGCACATCGACCCCATGCGCTATCGAGAAGATAGTGCTTGTAAATCGCATTAAGTTGGGATTTACCGTTTGAGCACAACATTGAATAAGTTATTTTGAGACTTAGATCGACCTTTGCAGAAACCCTTTCGCCGCCTGCCAATCAAAACTTGCGTATGTGCATGCCTGACTGCCAGGGAATATTGGAGTTCGGGGTGTAATAATTCACAAACAAATTCTAGCTCCAAACTGGCAGTAGGTAGGTATAAACCTATGTTATCTTTTAAAGGAAATTGAAACAAGAATCTGTTTTTAGTGTCTAATCATGGAAATAATAATTAGTTTGGCTTATAATGATGTTTAAATATGAACTTTTGAAAAATAAGTCAGGCGCATCTTCCTGTGCCTGTGGATCAAACACAGGTGGCTGTTTTGCTTGCTCCAAGAAAGGATTATAATCACTGTCATCTACCTGTTTCCAACGAACCGTCCGAAAGAAGATCTCCCCCTTCCCCTGTCAGTATCCATAATCATTTGCACCGCCTGTAGCGTCAGTTCGGCTTTGTTTTTCCCTACAAGGGCCCGGTCGACTGTCACCGTTAGCCATTTTGACGAGTCGAGATTTCTCTCCCCTACCCTGTCGCCAAGGCCGAAAATAGCCTTCAGACGCAAAACCGCGTCACCATTTATGTTTATTCATGAGAATGAGGTATCCTTCCAAGCCATTGGCTGCTATTTGTGTGTCAGCAGTGACGTAGCGTTTCTGGAAAATTCCTGAACGGAGAAGACGGGTAAACCCGTCCTAAGGCGCTGCGGCTGCACAAGCGCATGACGGGCATACCCGTCATAAGGCAGTCAAGGGGCAACCACGATACTTATACAAATATTGTTTTAACTGAGTGTAAACATATTTTCATCATTAAGGCGACGATGTATAACACCTATATCTTAATCTTGACTGATTTTCACAGTCAATTCATGACGTTTGGATGTAGGTCACTTAGCAAATGTAATTACAAAACAACGGATATATAGCACTGGTGGCCATTAAACCCCTCTTTGCAATGGTCGCCCTATGGGCGGATTTATACTTATATACTAACGCACATCTTTCCAATAAAAATAATGTGATTTAATTTATGCATTTGTTTCTTTTTACCCGTTGGTATCCATTCCAAACAAGACTTTCAAAACAAATTAAATTCGCAAAATACGAAAAATAAATGTTTCAATAAACTTCAAAAATATGCGTACAACTGGGCATTTAAAAAAAGAAATGTTCAATACAATCAATTGAATCAAAACAACCATTACACTTATTGGTTTATGTTACTTTCATTTTACACAGGATAATAATGTTCCAATGATATACTATTAATCTTGTTTCTTGTGTTGATTGATAGGCAATTATCCAATACCGTTCATCTATTTCTACGTTTAACTTTCTCTTCCAAAATCTTCCTGAACATGGTACATCAGTTTTCATATTAATGATATCTTTCCTATAGTCTTTGGCACTTGACAAACTCTTATCCTTAAAAAAAACATCATTATTCATTCTTACAACATTTCCCTTATATTATATGAGTTATTTATAATACGCTGACTGTTAGCAAATGATAACAGACATGTCGAGAAAATATATATTAAAATGAGCCTTTAGGCGATTTTTGATGGAGTTTTCGAGACATGTCTGTTATCATTTGTTAACAGTCAGCATATTAGTAATAACGGTTTTATTACCCGTGCGTGGTGACAAAAATAATACCCGAAGCGACCTTGCGAATAAAATGTCGCCATTTTGGCTTGGTTGATTACGAGGTAAATTCGGAGACAACTGAACAAACATCCAGAACTTTCAGCTATCAACTTTCAACAAGTCATCTTTCCCAAAAAAGTTTAATTCTCAACTTGTTCCTTCCTTTTCTGTGCATATTAACATGAAAACAAAAACAAACAGAACACACACTCGAAAATGCTAACAAAACAAATTAGTCCGAAATTGGAACGGACAATTCTCGGAAGAGCCTTCTCAACATCTGTTGCACATTTGTGTTGTGCGTGCGCATTTTAATGTCAATGGAAGTGAATCAGTTAGTGGTCGCATTCGAAAGGTCACAGTGATGGAATAGCCTACAGGATTTCTTGGCTGATTTTGCCTGGTTGGAGCCATGGCAGGTTCAAATTCCGGGTCGAAAAGAGCTGTTACTTTTTCGCTGCTGAGCTCGACGTCCTTTTGGATAGTCTGCTGGCTTGTGACAGTCGCCGATGCCACGAGACGACAGCGTTCGATTCCGCTTCCTCTCAAAGTTCCGCCGGTGGCTGGTTCTCCCCGCGAAGTATGACTTGGGAGCAATGCCAACTGCCTCTTCTCTGTGAGCTAGGATGACATGGCAGCTGCCATCTCTAGTTTTTTTGCGGTTGACGTTTTTTGGTACGTCCGCAGGGAGTTAACAGTGTTGTGACTGGTGACACTCCTAATGTCAATTGGACTGAAGTTCTTGTCTGCGAGCAGTGTTGCCCCCGTCGCTTGCACACTACTGATCTTGTATACCTGGGACAATCGACACTGCTCACTCAGCTTTGCTGTGCATTTCTTCATCGTATGGGTCTGTTTTTATATCATTAGTCATCATCTCCATCGAACGTGTTGGCAGAGAACTGCCAAAGGCGGTCACACTTTGGATTTAGCTGTGACTTGACACAGGACAGCTGCTGCTGTCCCCAGTCTCTGGCATCACCCCGGTCACAAGATCTTCACCGCCAGCTCTATGAATCCCTGCCGATCTTGCTGCGAATTATATCGATTTGATACTCACACAACTACGCATGAAGGGTCCATGAAGGCACGAGCAAGACGGCATGCGCCTGATATGCACTGATTCGTAAAAATATAGTCACGATAAACAAAACACCGCAGACAGACAACACATCAACCTAGCTGTTTTCATGCCATGTGTCGTCATCTCCATTATTATTAGACTGGTTAAGTGTACAGTGTGAGTGTTAGTGTTAGTGGTTATCGGTACTTTTTTATGTGGTGACGTCAGCGTTTTGTGCGCAGTTCAAAGGTTATGGGTCAAAGTTTACGTTTGCTCCCTTTGATCTGCTAACGAGCGGTGGTTACATCGACAGAAATAACGAGCCCTGAATGTTATGTGAAAACTCAGCGAACGCATGTTTATTCATACATTTCTTTATAACCAGTATGTTACTGAACAACTTAATGCTACACATGTCAGTTTCATGTGTGATTTATTCCAAGTTTGATGCACTAAATTCTTAACCAAAGAAATGAATCGGAATGAGTGAATCTGCAGACAGAGAAAGATGCACGCAAACACTTCTCTTCCAGCAAATTCACTTTCTGAAAATTCTGTACATATCGAACGTTCTGCATGCGCCTATTCAACACTTGCGTGGTTAAAATGTATCAAAGAAACATTAAGATGTATCAATACAAATAACATTGCAATAATCGTTTCTTTTGTTCTTGTTTTCGGCTGTGTCGTCCGCTCCGTGTGTGACTTTTCTTCTTATTCCAACTGAAGAGTCCAGACATGGGACGCTACTCTTTCGAATTATTGCAACAGTTGTCTTCCCTCCCATCACGTTAACGAAAGTGAAACTAAACGCACGGGCCAAGACGCCGTTGTCGGTTTCGTCATGGTAAGCGGAATGCGTAATGATACATATATTTTCTTTAAAGGCATAGAAAGCTGATGAATTTACACGCTAATTGCTTTACCCAGAGCTGGAGACAGACTACATTAAGTTCCCTGCAAAATATTGTGGTCTAGGAGCCCTTAAATGTTGAGATATTTGAATTTTTATTTTGATCTAGATGGTCCTATTTATAGATTTGGCAACACATGTAACGTTGATGCAAGGGAGCTAACACCGCGGCTTTGTTGACATCCTCACTTTTTCAGAGGCTAGAACAAGCTGTAATGCATGTATTATGGTCCGCGCATGGTGACGTATCGTCATTATATGGTCTTATGGTGCGTTTGACATCGATTGTGGGCAAACTACACTTTGTAAACACGGGAGTGCGTTAGTATGCCTTTAAGTTAACCAGTTGATTGGCTAATGGGGATGCGCTTAAAATTGTTAGCGCACTCTTGGAGTGCGCTAACTTTTCCACAGAGCGTATTCTTCAGCCCTTTGCCTAAGCAAGACTGTACTCTCATCTTCAGAATTAATTAATGACATATATAGCTTATATTCTCCACATTACCAAATGACCATACATTTCCTGCGGTGTTTTTTTTTCTGACAGATTCCATGCGCCTGTGCCACAGTGGAGCACACTGATCTAAAAATAGAACCCGCCGTGTCTAATTTTTCAGTTTCGACTTGCGAAGATTCTTCTCATAATTATGCCATGTTTGTGGAATGTAGCTTATTATCCACATTATCAAATGATGAGTTAGTATACAATTCCCAGCGGCTAACAGAAAACACAAGTGTTATTCCGATAACCTACCAGCCAGACCAGCATTTGGAAGTCGACTGACTCGATCGACTCTGTCATACGTAGCAGACTACACTGAAATACGAATGCATCAGTTCAGTAAATGAATGGTTTCCGAATTATTATTTCAAGACAAGAACAATCGGAATCGAAAACGTGTAGGGTTCAGAACGTTCTTACCATGTATAAGACTTATTACCAGCCTGCCTCATGCGTGCAGACTCAATGCAACGTGACGAGCAATTTTTGTTTTTGAAATGAGACTGCAGTGGTTCGATTGCCCTAGCCTAGCAGACGACATAAACCCCGCTCAGTAAATTAACATGTTGGGCAAATGTGACCGAAAAAACGATGGGGATATAATACGTGTAGGGTTCAGAGCATGTTTACCGTTCATATTTAGTACCAGAATCCCCGATGAGTGAAGATACAACACGAGAAACATACCACATTTATTTTGAAAATGTGCTAACCGTCGACCAGTCATTGGAGTCAATTCAAGGGACATCACTCTGCACAGTCAATCCGTCGAAGCTCGACTGAATGTTTCGAATCGCAAATAACTAAGAGCACAGTCCTTTCTCCGAGTTCAAATGAGGTCTCTATGAAAGATCATCACATTTTAGCTTAACGCTACACTGGAATTTACCAACAGAAATTAAAGCGTGTGACGAAAGCACGACACACTTCAGACAGCCCACACAAAAGTAGATCTTACACGACCTGACCACACAGTTATGCCTATCCAAATGCGCGTAGCAAAATGTGCGTTTTGAATCTTCCTTTTTCTCTGGCGGTACTGACAATATCGTTATTGAAACAATCCCAGTGCACTAAGGGATTTATAGAGCAAATCTCGAAAATAATTATTGAACTCAGCGCTATGCGCTTCGTTCAATAATGAATTTTCTCGATTTGCTCTATAAATCCCTTAGTGTACTGGGATGTCTCAGTAACTTAGATAATAATAATAATTAAGTAGAAGTGCAATGCCAAGGCACTGCATACACCCAGCGAAGAACAAATCCGCTCTCTCTCTCTCTCTCTCTCTCTCTCTCTCTCTCTCTCTCTCTCTCTCTCTCGCTCTCTCTCTCTCTCTCTCTCTCTCTCTCTCTCTCTCTCTCTCTCTCTGTCTAGCCCTTCTAGTCAGTCTGGCTCACATCCGGTGCAAGCATTGCAAAACACATAGATCTAGATTGAGTGGTCTTTTCCTATATCTGAGGAAGATGTGCCAAGGGAGATTAAACTCTTTTCTTATAACAGGCGCTTTCTTATAACGGCGTACCTCTTATCCGGAGAATTTTAAGTGGAAGAAAGAAGGCATTTGGTGGGAAAAATAAATGTCCTTTCTTACAGTGGAATTTGCGGGTGAACGCCAATACACCGAAAATAGTTGTTCTTTCAAGAGGTAAAATACGAAAATTGCCATTATTTAAATATAAAGATGAATTAGTTGAGGTCGTGTTTAGTTTTCAATATTTGGGTTTATTTATTTAATTATACTGTTCAAAAAAAGAAACGCATAGCTTGTAATATTTGGTTAATTTAGTTATATGGCTACAAGGATATCCACCAAACTGCAGAAAATGTTTATCTGGTCGTCGACCTTTCGTCCATTGCCACAAGTGAGCTCTGCACGTGACGCATGCGTTATCAGTGGCTACAATGTCAAAATTGCTCATTTGGCATGACCACTCGTCATGCTTCAGTGTAATCTCGTGAAACTCGGGGAATATTGAGCTCTCACCATGTCTTCCAAAACCCATAAAAGCGGATTGTTCGTCACAAAGAAATCAGACGACAATTCAGCGACGAAAGATGGCCCGATTGAGCAGAGAAGACCGCCAAATTGCATTGGGTCGTTTACAAGCAGGCCAAAGTCAAAGTGCAATCGCCAGGCACTTCCACGTGTCCCAGAGCACCATCAGTAGACTGTGGGTCAGGTTTCAAGCCACTGGCTCCGTTGCTGACTTGCCACGAGCGGGAAGACCAAGGGCGACAACTGCTGCTCACGACCGCTTCATACGGCTCCGCCACCTCCGGAATCGTTTCCTGTCGGCCTCATCTTCTGTCCAGGCTCCCCCCGGGCCACACCGATTATCGGACCAGACCGTGCGGAACCGCCTGCATGAAGCTGGTTTGAGAGCTCGCAGACCTCACAGAGGAGCTGTCTTCACCCGCCGCCATCGCCAGAACCGAGTGCAGTGGGGCAACCAGCACCTTCGCTGGACCGTCCGGAATCACTGGAGACACGTGTGGTTCAGCGACGAGTCCTACTTCCTGCTCCAGCGACATGATGGTCGGAGGAGGGTCTACCGGAGAGTAAACGAACGTTACCCGCCCACCTGTGTGGATGAGGCACCCGTTCATGGTGGTGGAGGCGTCATGGTGTGGGGGGCGATCAATACCGCTGGAAGGAGCACCCTGGTGCACGTCCAAGGGCGCATAACTGCCCAGCGATACGTGGAGGAAATTCTGCGCCCACACGCCCTTCCTCTTCTGGCTGACCAGGATGCCATATTCCAGCAGGACAACGCTCGCCCGCACACAGCACGACTCACCACCCAGTTCCTCACCGACCACCATGTCCAGGTGCTTCCCTGGCCATCCATGTCGCCAGACATGAACCCGATAGAACACCTCTGGGATGAATTGGACATACGTGTGCGCAGGCGAGAAGAAGCGCCGGCAAATCACCGCGATCTATTGCAGGCACTTCAGGAGGAGTGGGACACCATCCCACAGCAAGATATCCGGCATCTGATCCAGTCCATGCCCAGAAGGTGCCGGGCAGTTGTTGCTGCTCAAGGCAGTCACACCCCCTACTGACTTGACAGCCTCGGCACCCAATCGTATTTATTGACTGATTGATTTGAAGATGCAAATGAACTGTGTGTGCATTCAACTGTGTCCATACCAAATTTCAAACAAATAATCTAAATATTGGATTTTCTGTTAATTTTTTCGAAAAATAAAACAAATTTGGCAAGTAGCCACTATGCGTTTCTTTTTTTTGAACAGTATATAATAATAAGTTTAATAAAGCACAACAGTTGTTATATGATAAGGCCTCTCGAGCGATGTTTAGTGTGTCAAAGAAGTGTAGAAAATTGTCGTTGTCCATAAATATTCAAACTGAATTGTTTGATAGAATAGTTGCACCGATTATGTTATTAGGCTGTGAAGTATGGGGCCCATATTTGGTAAATTTAGCAACAAAATTGCAGCTTCGTTTTTATAAGATTATTTTAAAATTGAGAAAGTCGACCACAACGTGTATGGTATTAGGCGAATTAGGCAAATTTCCACTAGAGATGTCCTAGTTAAAAATTGAATGTTTAGTTTTTGGTGTAAATTGGTGGATTGTAATAATAGTAATAAGTTTTCAAATTTATTGTACCGTTTTTTGCATCGCCTCTAATGTAAATAACATATATGAAGCACCATATTTAAAACATGTTGAAACAACTTCAAATGCTCTTGGTCTTCGTGGTTTTCGGCATGACCAGTTAAATGTACGATGTTCCGAAAAATCGTTTAAATTAAAAACGTTGCAATGCCTAAAAGATCAATGTATACAATCGTGGTTTTCAGAATTAAATGAAAAAGAAACTTGTTTGAATTATAGATTGTTTAAAGATACATTTATATTTGAAAATTATTTGAACATTTTACCCAATAACCTAGCACTCTCTTTTTTACGCTTTAGAACATTAAATCATAAATTGCCAATACAGAAAGGCCGAATGTTAAATATACCACATAACGAAAGAATATGTGTTAAATGCCATCGTCGCGATATAACCTTCGTGGTTGAAAACGACATTAAACACCAAATAAAGAAAAGAAAGAAAAGCCAGTCTGGAGAACTCGGAGATGAATTTCATTATATATTTCAGTGTAATTTTTTTGAAAATTTGAGGAAAAGGTTGTTACCATTGTATTTTCGTAGAAATTCAAATGCAGTCAAATTTAAACATGTATTTCAGTGAATTAACAAAAAAACGAAAGTTATTGAATTTGATATATTTTATTAAGAGTATTTTGAAAGAGTTCTGATTATTTGATCACATTTTTTATTAAAACAAAAACGAACACAGAAACATATACATTCCTGTAAAAAAAATGTATGATTACAATTATTTAGTTATGAATTAAGCTTGATTTATTTTCGGTTGTGTCTCATTATTACTTTTCTTTTTTGACGTGTTTATTGCAGTATTTTTTTTTTAAATTCATGTAACCCTAGTTTTAAAATTTTTTTTTTATTGACTTGACTTGTAAGCGATGTTTCTTATAAGCAATGTTCTTATTGGTGGGTTCGACTGTACACCCACAATGTTCAACATTTGCTTCCAAACATAATTATAACATGTTTCACTATTATTTGTCCTACTACCCAACCACGTCGTCTTAGACTTTCTCATATTTATCCGTTAACCTGAAAAAAAGGAAAATGCATTCATTATTTCAAGTCCATAATTCATATATGTTTCATCCCCGAGTACGCAGTTCTAGGGTCCTGCAGACTTTAATTGTCCCTGAGTACGCAGTACTAGGGTCCAGCAGACTTTAATTGTGTGTCTGTGTGTCTGTCTGTCTCGACTTAACAGCTTATTGCTGGGAAACTACTGGGCGCAGTTCGTTCAAAAGTTGATACACTAACTTTATAATAGGTCCGATTGATCGTATTAAAACTTCATAATGTTACCTGGGACCTAAATGCGAAATATTCCACAAAAACGACTCTTAACGGCGGGCGCGAATCGCGGTGGGATAGAACAGCAGAGAAAGGGGGAATGTACGTTCTGGCTCACCGATTCCGACAGACCCTAAATATTAACGCAAAATAGGCTTCTGGACTAAACTTTTACTAAAATGAAACATGCGACAAAATCAGAAAAATACTGCATAAATCCATACAAAAAAAATACAGTAAAGTAAGGTTGTTTTGAACCAATGCCGGGTCTGTCGGAATCAGTAACCCAGAACGTACATTCCCCCTTTCTCTTAATACAACCACGGAAATTACGAGCCGTTGCAGGTGTTCTTTATGGATATCCTGGATTTTTTGCTGTTGGTCTCCCCTTTCGTTTTATTTACAGCAAGCTAAATAATCGTCTCGTATCGAAAACAAAAGCAGACGACAAATTTAGTCAGTTGGAGTTGTCTCCCGTACTCCTGTAGCATGCACTAGTCAGTTTAGATCAGTGCGCTGCATCTCTGTGGCGGATCGGGAATTCCCAACAAAAGAAAAGATCATACGGTACTGGCAACTTCAGTGTCAGCTGAACACGAGAGCGTTCGGTCTTTTAGAAGATTTGTATCTTGAAATGAAAATTAACGAATATCGCGCTGTCCGAAGGAATGGAGTACACTGTACCCACGGAATATGCGCGATATAAGACTCATTGATTGATTGATATATCGAGTCGGACAATGACCACGCTCAGGCTAAAACGATAGGACATCTGACCGACATGCGGCAATGTGAATCGGACATTTGGGGATTTTCATCGTTATATGTCCGATGTCCGACGCCTAACGACATCCCTGCCTACATTATTCTGATTGATCACAACCAAACCTACTATCATTGGACACATCCAAATGCAAGCGTCTGTTCTTGAAAATTTCCCACTGATCTAAAAATAAAACCAGTGCAATTTCCTCTGTCGCGCTTTGCCACAGAAACTCACGGTTTGGCCTGTATTTCTGATTTGTGCGCAAAAGCTTTCTTTCTTTTTTCTTTTTTTTAACATAACAATGTTTAATGTCACTGTATGTTTAAAAGACCATGGTCATATTTGTAAAAAAAATGTTAAATTAGAAAATAAATAACATTTTGTTTTATGATTTTTCCTACACCTGTGCTGAAAATAAGACATAAAAATGTTGGTATATAAGTCGCTCAAATACAGTTAGGTATGAATGGCTCGGTTTGAGTTTGTTGCAGTTGACCCTGCACAATACGATCTATGATGTTTTTGGTAACAATTTTGCCGTCTCCCCTCCCATAGGGTGACGTATTTCACAACTTCCTGTGTTACACAAACTCAATTTTGCCTGTACCAGAAACAAGCCAGCTCCGAAATTCTCAAGAATTCTAGGATTCTAAAAATAGTACCGTTCACGCGTGAACGGTAGGTCTTGCTGGTAAACCGGCGGCTTGGGTCACTCTGTTCCAACGCTTCGCTTCACAACGCTTCAATATTTAGGCTGCCTTTTCAGGCGGCCACCGAGTGCACTTTATGCAAATGACTTGTGTAATATTGTTCCACCACGATTGGTTCTGGTGTATCACGTGGTTCATGAATATTAAAACTTGTTTATTGAATCAAGCTTTGACAAGTGTACTTGGTGGCTGCTTTGAAACTCAACAAAGCCTACTCCCCTTTCACAAACACTTCCCCGTCATAGCGGGTTTTCCCGATTGACAAAAATTCTTATTACACACTCAGACTATTTGAAGCCGCGTTTGTTCTCCAGTGGCCAATTGCATAAGAATATTCTGGTGATGAATAAACGCGCTTTGTGTCATTAGCATCTAAAGATTTCTTGTTTACAATAGTTGTGTTGATCTGATGAAGCGCGGAACTGATCTTAGGGTTGTCATGGTGAAACACTCGCTTCTGAAACAGTGCTTCCTTGTAGTTATCATGCGATATGCTCGACTTTACAACCTGTTTGCTTACACCCTTTGCTTTTTTAACCACCCCTTTCTCACTTGCAACACTGTACATCTTTGCACGCAATCCAACATACTCCTTAATTATCTTCCCATTCATTTCATCTTTCATCTTTCCAATAACCTTCTTGTTAACATTTGAGTGCAATGGTGATTCTTTAGGGTAGTCGCAAGTGTCATAAAAAGAATCTTTTCCTTTTACTGCAGGACTTTCAGCTTCTAGATCTTTGTAAATGTCATCCGCTGGAATGTCAAGTAAGAATGAATCTGTGTCTGTGTAAAGTACTCTCGATTTGGGATATCTTGGTTTCAAATAATCATACAAAAACTCAAGCATCAACAGTTTTGACAACTCTAGCACAGTAAAGCCTATGAATACTGGTTTGTCAAGCTTGACTACAAGTTTTTTCATTAAGATACCATACAGCTGTTCATGAAAGTATTTAAAGTCTTGATACTGTGGTTTGGATGTCAGCTTGATGGCCTCATTTTCTCTTGTAACAAGTCTAACATCCTTTCTCTTGTGTGGGTTTTCCATTGTCTTACCAAAGCAACTGTTGTTCATCAGTTTAAAAAAGTCTTTCTCTGATGCATCAGCGGCTTTGGTTCTCAGTTCTGTGTTTTTCATGATGTAAGGTTTCATAAACTGTTCTTGATCAAATAAAATTATACGATGAACAGCCTTCAAAATCAATCCATGTCTAATGTAAAACTGTAACAGTCTGTAGTGACACACATACTTCTTTTTGTGAAACAGATTGGGCACCAGCTTTGGAGGTTCTCTTGGGTTTACTTTTAACCTCTCAGCCGCTAAAGGATAATCATTATGTAGATCATGAAGTGATAGTGGATAGTCTAAGTCAACTTCTAGTATCCATCCCTTTCGACTGTCTGGGCCTGCTTTTAATATTGTCAGCACAACACATTGTGAAAATGGTCCTGAATAGATCTTAAAGTTCCGAAGTGGAAGCGTCTGACACATTGCCCAACCATACAAATTGTTTGCATCTAGATACATGATGTAATTAGAAGGTTTCATAGGATCAAAGTCGTCCAAGTATTTGTTGTTGGCTTTGCAGTAATTGTGTGAAGCCATACTGATTCCTCCACGTAGTCCATTTTCAATCATCTGAAGTGTAGGTAGATCTGATAGCAAGTCAATCTTTACTCCTGTAAATCTAAGAAATGCATCCCAGCTCATCCCTGGTGCAGATATGTAATGTGAAGGATCTAGATTGTAGTGCTTCATACATGTTCTTCTGTAATTCTCAAATATATCTGCAAGTAAACAAACATCAGCCAACAAATATTGATCATGATAATCACCCATTGTATTACATCCTAATTTATTCCATGCAGTCTTAGCGTGTTCATAGTCTTCGTCACTTATACCTTTACCCTTCAGCCGTGAGAAGTAAGCATCCTTTGGTGGTAACTCATCTTCATCAAACCTCTCCCACGAATCCATGTATTCATATGGATAGACTCCCTTTCTAACTAAGTCACTGTCAAAGTACTTACATGTGATTGGGAAAGCAGTTAGTGATGAAGATAAAGACTCAAGTGTTCCCATCAGATGTTGAGCAGAATCGTAGAAGTGTAAACTATTCAGAGTAAAGGCCATGTACTTTTCTGAAGACTGCGCAATGCATCTTGCTTTGTATTCATCAGTTACTGCCTGCATGATCAGATGTGAATCATAACCGCGCAAGTTATGGAAGAAGATTGGAAGCTTCCAAGTCTTAGGATCAAACTTTAATTGTAGATTACATTTGCTGTGTGCTGCTCCTCGGAACTGCCCACTTACATGATCATGATCTCTTACTATTGGATTGTCTGTGTTTGGTGTTAGACTTTGTTCGCATATCCAACACTGTGTGGTAGAGTTAAACTGTTCTTGGTCTTCAGGTTTCATAACAATGTCTGAAAGATTCAGTTGTTTGGAGCAGTCATTTCGCACTTGGTTCATTTGCTGTAAGAAGTTCTTTGCTGCATTAGGTCCTCTGTACAATTGCGGTTTAGAATGTTTACCATCTGAACTAACAACAATAAATGCATATGAACAGACTTGATGATTACTTAGAGTTACTGTTTTAGGTAGGTCTTTTGGTAAAGGTCCTTCATATGGCACAATGATAGATTCAAAGTCAGCATAAACAACATAAGGACTTTTCTGTAGTTTGCATACATTCTTAAAATACACTTTGCTGTCTGGCGGTGGTGTTGTTAACTTCACGACCGCATCATCAACGCTCTTACAATGTTGCTTGTGTATAAGTGCTGCATGAATTGATGGAATACGCAAGAGACATCGCCTACAAAAGTCTTGTTTACTATTGTGATTGCTTGTGCTCGCCATCAGTCTACTCATTGTACGAATCAAAGTGTAATGATATTTTACACCATCAGTCATTAGTAACATGTCAACATGGTTAGTATCACAATCACCAATCGTTGGTGAGTTCTTTGATATTCTGACTGGTTTCAGTTCATCTTCCTCATCCCACGTGTAAACATTTACGGTGATGG
>NC_090252.1:36697922-36750923 GCF_037325665.1 Littorina saxatilis
GTTTGTTTTGCTGTTCAAATTTGTCAATGCTTGTAATGCTGACAGGAAATTCAATACCAGTAAAGTTTAGTTTATTTCTGTATGCATGATAGTTCGACACTCTTTCTGCATTTTTCTTTACACTGTACAGTCTTGCCAGAACACACCACATAAAACATTTGTCATCATCATTCTTTATGTTCAGCACAGCACGTTTTTTGACAAGAGTAGGAGGTAAAGGTATGTAACTTCTACCTCTGATGGGGGCAAATTTACTTAGCTTCAATTCTATTTTTAGAATTTCACCTTCTGACCATCCGGATCCTTTCATCTTTGCATCCTCTGCAGCTTGCTCAAACCGTTTCATCATTTCATCTGCCCAGTTTCCATTCAATTCTGCCATAGAATTAAGTGCTAGTTGTCTGGTTGAAACATGAACTTCTAGCACCTCATCACTGACTGTTTTGTATTTTATTAAACTGACTATCTGCGCTTTTACTGGAGGTTCAATCAACAAATTGTTTGGAATTTGTTCAATGGCGTCTTGCACACTGGACTGCACATTTTGAGGATCCGTTACTTGTAATTCAACGGTGTCAAATACTGTCGATAAAGATTCTAATACAGAGTCTTCCATCGCTGTGAGTTTGATTTTATAACTCAAAATAAAAATATAAATTAAAAAAATGAAGTTGCTTCCATTTTTGTTAACACTATAAAATCTGAAATAAAAAATCATTTAACATTTGTACCACGTGGAACTAATTGTAATTCCTCTTTTACAAAGGCTCTTTGCGGTGCTGGTTCTCTCAAGTAATATATAGGTGGATTTGTCTCTACTACTCTCTTGATTTCATGAATGTCAATACTCCAGATTGGATCCGTTGCACGCTTCCTGCTGTCACCCTCAGCTTCACCGGGTGCATATAAATATCTGACTTTCTGATTGAAAGGTAGTAATGCCACTGGTGTTGTTGACTTTGGAGCAACAGGTATTGTTTTCTGTTTGATTGCATCAACTGGTCTTAACCCTGTAGCTTTAAATACCTCCAGATTCATTGCTCTAAGTACTGATGGTAATCTTTTGACCCATTCAGTGTTACGCAATTTACTTTCTGTGTCCAAAAATTCCTGATGGTACTGATATGAAAACAGTTTTTCTGCCAACTGTTTGTTAAAGCTCTCAACAATAGCCTGTGACCTGTGGTTTCCTGGAATACCTCTCTTCACTGTAACATGATGTTTTAACAGAAGCTGGTTGACAGCTCCTTTAAACTCCTTACCATCATCGCACTGAATCATTCTGGGATACTTTAGTGGTCCACGTCTGTAAATTTCTTGCAGGGCAACAGCTGTAGCTATAGCACTTTTCTCTGTCAACGGTTCAGCATCTTTGTATCTTGTTGCAACATCAACTACAGTCAGTGCATACTTATATTTCTTCCTTCTGACTGTGTCGTGCGGTAAATACAGCAGGTCTATTTGATGAGTGTCATTCGGTTTAATGTTAACAAAGTGTGGTCGTGTAATTTTTCTTGGTGCAGGTAAATAGATCTGCCAAACTGCCTGCTTTGACAACCATTTCTTTGCTATATCTTGAGAAACACCTGCTGCGTCACTGAGCTTGTCAATAGCAGTTCTTCCTTTCCAGTATCCCTTTGGGGAATAATATATTTTAGATAACAAAGCATCACTCATGGTTTTTTAAATGACAGAATATTAAGATTTGACAGCACGCGCAATAAAGTAAACAACAGCCATACCAATAACAATGAAAACAATCTCGCCCACCTTCTGCTCTTCTGAAGGTTGATAAAAGTCACCCAGTTTTGGAGGAGCACTTATCTTCATTTTCTTTCCAGTTACGAGATAGTATTCTTGAATGGCTGCATCAACATTGGCAAAGGTTTTGTTTGCATGTCCTTGCTGCCTGAGTTTATCATTCATAAAGTCTAACTGCGCAATTCGTTTCTTCTCGTATTCATCCTGTGCTTTCGCCAGTTGTTCCATGGCTTTGTTGTGCCTTTCCCTCTCTTCACCATTTTGCAGTTTAGAAAACAAATAGTTGCTGCCAGAAAATGCAAGCGCATTTACAATCGCACCTCCCACCATCATAACCAAGCTAGCCATTTTATTGTCTTACATGTTTATATTTTCTGGAATAATTCCTTGCTTCACCAGGAAGTCTTTTGTTGCAAAGGAAGCTGTCACAACACCAATTAGTTTAGCACCGTCTTCGAAGTCTAACTTTCCCAAGTCGGCTGGTTTCATTCTGAGGAGACTTTTACCCAGCATTGTGTAACCTACACTCAAGCCTCCAATCACTGCAGCGTGATAAACTAGATTAACTATTGTCTTTTCAGAACTCATTTTTATGTTATCAAAATTAAAATATTAAAATTATTCCATATGAAATGAATCCACTGCAGGTACTACTGTGGGCTTTTTTATTGTTTGTACTGCTTTGTTTGTTGGTTTTGGTGTTTCTGATTTTGGTGTTTCTGATTTTGGTTTTTCTGACACTTTATATTTGCCTTGCCAAAGTTTGTAAAGCAAGTATCCACCTCCTCCAACAACAGCTGCTACAGCTACTTTTCTGTATGATAGAAATGAAGATTTTAATTCTTGATCAGTTTGTGTGACCTTAGTCACTTCAGGAATGTTTGGTGTCTGCTCAACTTCAGACATAATGTTCTGCTTTGCCTTTTGATTTAACTTTTTTTGTCTGTTCCATTCGGCTAGTTTTTTTCCTGCTTCTACTCTACCAGGTTTCTTTGTCACTGTGTTCACTTCTGGTATTTTCGTCTGCTCCACTGTCTGCTTCAACTGATCCGTCATCTTTTTTATTCTGAAAATTAATGTGTTTGAAAGTAATTAATCCAGCAACAAATGGTACTAATAAAGCACCAAATCGATAATACAGGCCACAGGCAAGAGATTCGAGGGACTTGGAAACAACAGGGTCATGAGTTAGATCATGTGTTAAGTCTTCCTCCGAGTCGAGAGGTGTAAAATGTCCAAAAATCTTTGTGTACAAACCTATAACAGTCTGTCCAATACTTCTAACCATCTTAGAACCAAGCACTGATTCATACCGTCCATGATACTTTTCTATATCTTCTGAGGAAAGATGTTGTACTTCTTCCACAGTTAACTGCTGCCCAAGGTAGTGTTTTGTTTTTCCACAAACAGCAAGTGAATACAATCTTTCTTTTTTATCAGGTATAGTCCTACTGTCACAGATTTCAATATCTGTAGCAGTCTGCATCAGCAATTCATCACAGTTCATTTTATTTTGATGCAGAATAAAATAAAAATCTAGTAATTAAACTTGAGTAAGAACTTAGGTAGGAACTTGAGTAAGAACTTAGGTAGGAACTTAACAAGAACTTGAGTAAGAACTTGGGTAAGAACTTGAGTAAGAACTTGACAAGAACTTAGTAAGAACTTGACAAGAACTTGACAAGAACTTGAGTAAGAACTTGACAAGAACTTGAGTAAGAACTTGACAAGAACTTAGCAAGGATTTCTACAAACATACATACTGAACTGGTTGATCAGTTTTTAAAACCAGTTTCGAGTGCTTAGAAGATTTCAGATTATTCTTTATTCTTTCTCTCTCCTGTTTGTTTTCAATGACATCATTTTCTCGAAGGCACTCTTCAAAACTGTCACGGTCCTTTGAATAGAACAATGTTATTGTTTTGAGTTGCTCTCTAAAGTCTTTCAGAACTGCATTGTATTTTTGTGTTAATATCCAAACTGATATTAATGCATGTCGTCCACTGAATGCAAGCTTTGCTAGTGCACTTTTCTTTCTAACAATGTCACGTTCTGCTGCACAGTCATCAATAATAAACAGTGTTGGCGTGTTCTGAAAAAGATCGAAATAATGCTCCAAGCAAACATTTAGACGATCAGAAGGATTTACAATAAATATATTTTGATCAGACCATATGAATTTTCTCTCCTTGTATGTTCTGTTATGCTTTATGGTTGGACAGAATATGACTATGTGTTCAAAGTGATTTATGTAAACAGTCTGTAATAAATCCAAAACATATCTTGTTTTGCCGCAACCTGTTGCCCCACAAATCAAAGAACAGTGTGGATCTTTTGGAAGAAAATCTAGATACTTCATTTTAACACGTTCAATAAACAATATCCTGTAATCTGCTTTCAGAGATGTTTAACTGCGCATCTGACACAACAAACACGTAGATCTTAACTGATTTACTACTACTCCCTACTTCCTTTTCAATTTGTATTGTGATTCCTTCTGATCCGTTTTCAATTCGCCTTCCACTTCCATGCAGTTTGTTGTCGTCAGTTGTTCTAAGATCCAGCCATAACGCATATTTATTTGTCAAGAAATCTTCTACGCCAACACCGTGTAAATGTAGATCTTTAGCCACAAGATCAGATGTTGGGTCTTTCAATCTTCCTCCAGTAAAGTACTTTCTTGCTTCATCATAGTGTTGGTATGGCAGCATGCCAGATGCAAATATTTGGTTTGGCTGCCCTTCAATTGTGCAATATACTCTATTGATTAGTGGATTGTAAAACTTTTCTATTTGCCTTTCATATGAATCTTTTGGTTCCTCAAACAACATAAGTATTCCCTTCATTGACCTAGCTGGTGTATTCAAGTTAATGTTCCAGATTGGATCAGCCTGGCTTTTTGAAAGTGTACTGTGATTCAACACTCTTTCATAATAGATAGGCAGCTTAGAACTGTACTGATTTTCTATAAGTCTAGCCAGTTCAGGATGGTTTACAACATCAAACTCTAAAGAAATTCCAGACACCTTATACTTTGCTTCCGGGTCTTCTGAAAGCATAACACGATCATAACTATTGAAAGTCAGGTCGTATGACAGCCTGTCACGCAATGCTCCTTGATAGAAGGGAGGATGTGAATTTATGAGTTCAAAGTCAAGTGGAATACAAAATTTGTTTCCAAAAGCAACATTGACAGCGTTATCTTTTTTGTTATTGTCAGCTTTATCTCCGGCTCCTATTCTAACTTTTATCCCATTGTCTGACTGAATCCCTTGAAACACTCTGTTTTTCTTTTCATTGTCAGTTAACCAATTATCTGCATAAACTAAAAATACATCTGCATTATTCAATGACATCACTTCCCGCCCTTCCAGTTTGACAGTAATCTTCCTCACAATTGCTCTTCCTACATTATAAGCCAAAGTCCTATTTTCATCTGAGCCAGATTCTAATTCTAATTTGAATGATAGTCTTACAGTGCCTGGTACAATAACATCGTTCTTACCTAGATTAGGAAACCTAACAGTAAGTATTTCATTCTGATCAATAGTAGAAGGATTATTTGTAACTATAACTGTTTGCCTTATTCCTTTTACCCCGAGAGGTTCTTTCAGCCTTCTGTAAGGATCAAGAACAGAACCGAACGATTGTGCCATCTTTTTTTATTTTCAAAATAAAAAATAAGTTACAAATGGCAGAAGGTGGATTTGAAGATTTATTTGAGCCAGCGGACGACATGAGCGAAGCAATCCCTTTGGTTCCCTACCATCATTCACTGCATTATGAGGTGGCACGACATGAACTTCTGGAAGGTAAAGTTAGAGATTTCTACAAAAGTTTAGGAGAAGAACCTGATGTTTTAGATCCAAACCAGTTCAAAATGGAAGCAAATCATTTATATACAACTAGCGATAAAGGAGAAAAAGTCCAACTTACATATAAATCTAATCCTGCTAAGTTTCTATCAAAAGTTTCACTAAAACAAAAACTTACTGCTAATCGACTTAGGCAATTAGATATTGTGCCTAGCACACGGTCATCATCTTCCCATGTTGTTTCCTTACTTCAACAAGCAGAACTAGGACTACCAACTGCTACTCAAATAGAATCTGTTCCATTGCAAGATCTTAATAAACTTGCAGATGAGGCTGATCAACTTATACAAGAGATAGAGACTTCTTTTTCTGAGGAAACTTCATTGAAGACTCCACATGAACTATTACCTATGAGAGAAATAGAAGCCCTTAATCAATCACTACAAACCATCAGAGGTGAAATAGCAAATAATCTGTCAAAACTAGGTCAGCTGGATGAAGATATAAACAAAGAGAAACAAAAACTTGCTGATGCTGATGATTTGAACCTAGAACAAGAAGTAAAAAACAGAATTTCTAAGCGTTTAAAAGATTTGCAGGAGGAGAAAGCCATAAGGTTAGAAGTTCTAAGTAACAATAGAGAACAACTGAGAACACAGGTCAGCAGAATAAAAAATACAATTCAAAGAATCCTTTACGAAGACACAACTCTTGCTGAAAGAATTAGAACGCTTTTCAGAGAGCAGGGAATCACAATAGCTAGTATACTAACTGCGTTAGGATTTGCAATAAGCACATTAGTGTTAACACTCACAGGTGGCACTGTCACACCTCCACCTCCACCTTCACCTTCATCTCCATCTGATCCGGGATGGGTAAAGAAACAACTCAAACACATTGCAGAACTATTAAAGAAACTAGCAGCAAAAGCTTTGGATGCACTTCCAGGAATCATTGGTTCAATTGTTAGCTGGCTGTTATCTTTTGCAGGTAAAGTTGTTGGTTTCATGGCTGAACATCTCTGGACTCTAATAGTTTTAATTGCAGGTGTTCTGCTAACGAGAATAAAGCAAAAGTAAGCCTACACCCACTCCACCAATTACTAGAGCAGTCTTCTGCGATTCATGATCATCACTAATACTAACAGCTTGATCATCACTAGTGACAGAATGATCTTCACCTGCAGCGTGATCTTCACTTGTCACGCTTTGTTTCTGTTCATTGTGATATGGCTGTAGCATCGTTCTGATTTCTGAATTCAGTTCTTCACCCTTTCCAAGCGGCTGGGTGTCACTAGCAATAATGATTTCATTGTTATAATTTGTTATTGTTCCAATCTGCAGCTGGAGATCAGAAGGTAACATGTAAAGGCAGTTACCAACAGCAAAGTCAACTTTTGATTTTGCATAACGGAGAGAGTCTTGATACCTTTTGATGCTGGAAGGCAGATCAACTGCAGAGTTTATGACATCTTCTAAATTTGATAACAACTGTTTCTGTGCACCAAACCCTGTGCTTGTTCTCATTATGTTTGATCGTGTCTGTGCCTGCGAGCCTAGCAAGCACCACGCATATGTTCGGATAGATTCATTGATCCTTTCAACACCTGATCCAGTGAAACCTTTGCCGGTGTCTAATATAAAAGTAGTCCATGCATTGTGGTGCTCTTGTTCTATTGATCCTAACTGTACCTGCACATTTGAAGAAAAAGATGTATGACCTGGCCAGTAATCAAAATTATACCTCCTGTGGACACCCCATAAATATAGTGTTCCCATGCCATGGTTTTTGTCTTGCTTTTGCCTAAAGTCGGTCTTAAAATCTATATTGAATTCATTGCAGAGACGCTCATACACTTTCATGTTTATCCTATTGTTGAATGGGTTCCAGCTCTTTTCATGCGGCATTGGTGCCTGAAGTTCAGACAAGATTCTCCTGCACTGATAGTAAACGTGAAATGTGTACACACACTTTGTCAGTAAGTTTGAATTATTCATGTGGTCTGCATAGGACACTCCACATCCTGTGGTTGCACAGAATATTGCAAAGTTTAACTGATTCTGATAGAACTGAATTGGGTGAGAGTTCCACATCTTTGGAACACTATCATTTTTGATTGGGGGATTTAGGTAAGAATGGAATGGGTCAGGCACTTTAACGCGAATGGATTGTGTTTCTGTTACAGCAAAGTCCAACTCATGGAAAGAAATAGTCTTTGGATTGTAATATGGTCCAGTTTTGTATTTAATGTCTTTGTTGAATTTATACTGAATCATTTTTGTTGTTGAATAAAAAATGTTTATCACACTAACAAATGTGAAGACTGGTGTGCCAGTTAAACTTGCAAACCCTATCAACAATCAAAATGGAGGAATGAAAGTTGCACTGCATGAAATTATGTACAAAGTTACTTGGTATAATATCAGTAAAAAAAAGGCTAACAACTGGGTTAGAATTAATGGTAAAACACATTCTGTAGAAGATGGTTACTATGACTTCTGCACTTTAGAGAAAGAATTGTTTGCTCCAGTAGGTATTACAGCGAGTTTAAATCATGCAAGTCTCATTGCTACTCTTACTATGCCCAAAACTAGAGAAGTAACCAGATCATTTGAGTTTCCAACCAAACTCCTTGATATGCTTGGAATTACAAAAATATACAAGGGAACACGTCCCATTGACATGGATGTTAACAGTGTACTGTTTGTTCACATGAGAGAGCTTAACACATCCTATAATCTGTTTAATGATCAGCGTTCTGATCTGCTTAGGATTCTTCCACCGAGTGATGCCTCTTTTTGTAAAATGCACGTGCCAACATTTAAGACACTTCAGTTCAAGGACTTGGAGGAAGGGTGTCATGAATTCCTACACATTGATCTGAAAAATCAAAGTGGACAACCAGTTGATTGTTTGTTTAACATTACATTGGAAATAGTTCCATAAAATATTGAGTATTAAAATGTCGAGTGGACCTACAATAGCTTATCCTGTTGCATGTTCAACTATAGAGTTGAAAGATTTAGCAGACGCTATCGACTTTGAGAGCAATGCTGAAGTTGGTGCAGTGTATGCATTCGAGTTTACAGACACTGGTCATTACAAGAGAAAGGAAATCGACGATGAAAAGAAACCAAGATTTCTCAAACTAGGTCAAATCCGTGATGTTAATGTACCTGATCCAATTGTCGATGACACATTCTACATGTGGAAACATCAGAATAAAAAATGGGTACTTAGTCCTGTTATGAAAAAGATTGACTGGGAAATGAAGTTTGAACTTGTGAGTCCATACACTCTTGTTGGAAAAGACGACACATTCCGTAAGTCAATCAATGCTGGACCACTAATTGTTAGCCTTGTTCCTGCGATTAACAGCAGGGGAGAAGTTGCAGTTAAACCTTTCCATAAGAACAACTATCTCATTCACAGAAAACAAAGTGTTGAAAAGGACGCTGACACCATTGTCGATTTTATACCCAAGCTTCCAATAGGGCAGAATGCAACTATGATATTTGATATAGTTGTCAGGAAAAGGGAAGAAACCACAAACACTGTTCTAATGAGAGGAATAAATCTCAACTGGAGACCATTAAATGTTGAAGAAGTCAGAGTATTTATTGCTGTTCAAAAGGATTCTAACACAATAAAAAAACAGACGTCAAACCAAAATGTTGTTGTTAACGCAGATATAAATAATTTAACAGAAATAAGAAGTATTAATCTTACTTATCTTGATTTGATTGCTTTCTACTATACAGATAAGGTGTTAAGCAATGAACAGCTTCAAAGCTTAGCAGAAACACTGGCCAGTGAGAATTAAGATAAATATTTTATATTTTGCATTAAAAAGATGACTAGCAGTGTGAAGCTTTATCCTAATATTGATGAAAGTGCAGCAGAAAGTCAACAATTCAGACTGGCACACATTAGTAATATACAAAAACAACTAGAAGATGAATTAGAAAAATATTCTCGCGCTAGACGTAAGTACTCAACAACTTACAACAGCCTTTCTAATGCCAGCACTGGTTCTACTATCCTTGCATCAGCTGCAGGTGTAACGGGAACAATTCTGTTAGCTACCGGAGTAGGGACTCCAGTTTCTCTAATCCTAGGTGGTGTCGCAGCAGCAGTTGGTGGTTTATCATTTATAGCATCAGCTATAATGAAAAAAATTGTGAAAAAGCTTGAAAAACACGAATCCATTTCCACTCTTGCATCATCAAAATTGTCTAGCCTAAAACTGTCTATCAGTAAAGCACTTGAAGATTCAAAAGTTTCTGACGAAGAATTCAAACAGATACAAACAGACTTTGATGACTACAAAAGTAAGAAAGCAAGTATTCAAACAAAAACACGATATATATTTCGAGTTACGACTACGAGTTTCCAGTTCGAGATCTGAGGGACGAGTTTTTTTCACGATCAACCCTCTAACTTCGTGCGATGTTTTCCTGATCATCAATGATGAACTTTATATAACCGTTCGACGATAACCAGCCTGGACCACACGACGTTCCGACTGTCAACATCATCACTGCGTATTTTCAAGATGAGTGACTTTTAGAATTAGATCCAGGATATATGAACGATACAGAAATGAAGAATAATATATCTTGAAATATATATCGTGTGTTTTGTTTTTTTATTTACTGGCTTGTTCCGTGGTCGACGGGTTATAGAAGATCTGAAAAAGCAGTTTTTAAAAAAGGGGATTCAAATAGGACGGGAAGAAAAAGTAAAAATAGAATCACTTGTAAAGAGTTAACTATTCGTTTAGACAGTCACATTGCATGTATCAGATATAATTCTAACAGTGAAAGAACATATGAAGTAAAGTTTGTAAATGAGAGAGCGTATTGAGCTTAAGAATGTTGCATAAGAGAAAGGGAGAATGTACGTTCTGGGTTACTGATTCCGACAGACCCGGCATTGGTTCAAAACAACCTTACTTTACTGTATTTTTTTTTGTATGGATTTATGCAGTATTTTTCTGATTTTGTCGCATGTTTCATTTTAGTAAAAGTTTAGTCCAGAAGCCTATTTTGCGTTAATATTTAGGGTCTGTCGGAATCGGTGAGCCAGAACGTACATTCTCCCTTTCTCTACAGCCGTTCGGCTAATCCGCCAGCCAGCCAGCGACAGCGACACCAGGCTTTGAGTGCGTGCGTGCTTTGCGTGCGTGTACCACTGTGCGCGAGGAGTATAGGCATTTGAGTTCACTGGCGAATGATAGAGTTGGTGGCTTGGTGGAAAACGTTTCCGACTATTGCTAAAGTGATCCGGGTTCGATTCCCGGCATGGGCTGTCTATTTTTTTTATATTTTAAAAAAAAAATTTTTTATAATAAATTCTTGTTTACTATTGTTTATTATGAACGTTTTAATGTTTTATTTTACTGTCATAATTTTTTTAATTGTGTAAAATAAATAAATTTTTTTTTTTTTTTAAATCCAAGGGATCCGGGTTCGATTAAACGTAAACATAAAAAAATTATTAGAGTAAAATAAAACATTAAAACGTCAATAGTCATGCTTCAAATCAATCTCGTAAAACACTGATGATTTAGATTAATGAATAATTTATTGGTTGGTAATATTTCCGGATTCTTAAACAAACTATTTCTATTTTAGATCTAACGAATTCGTGTTCATAATTAATTGTTCTTGCATTGACAGCTAGTTTTATGTCGAACTGGACTTATCTCAAATGGGCTGGTTAGTTACAAAGTCCGAATGTCCTGATGGAAGCCTGGATTCACATGATGACCGTAGCAGTGACGAACTTGATGAAGATCACTGGATGATGATGATAATTAGTAGACGAGCTCCTTTTGCTCCTCGCTGGTGGATCACACTGGTGGTGTAGCTTGATTAGTTCACCCTTATCCCAGCGGATCCTAGACGCTCGAACCCCTGGATCAAAGGTAATACTTGTTATTAACAACGGTATCCTAGGATCAAGGTTAATTTTGACTTATTGCCCTATCTTCATGTCGGGCGGTTCGCAGACAAACCAAGCAAGGTTACTGAATAAAATACTATATGCCGAACTAACTTGCAGCATGTACGTTTATGCTTTATGCATGGGCGGTCTAATTTTTTTTTTTTTTAAATTCTTGTTTACTATTGTTAATTAACTCAACTCAACTCAACTCAACTCAACTCAAATTTTATTGGCTTCAATTTTCACATAGAAGAATTTGTCTTGCGCTTGGGATTAAGACATAGGCAGAAAGTAAGAGTATAACATATAAAAACAGCATTCATATCACATTTCATGTATCACACACAGTAATCACTAGTATAGGCCTAGGCCTACAGATATCACATTGTCCCTGTATCACACATTCAAATAAATAGTATCACATTTACCACGTATCACACACAATATATACATTACATAACATACAGCAAAATTCCATCTCCCGCGCCCTCCCCCCCCCCCTCCCACACATAATTATGAACGTTTTAATGTTTTATTTTACTCAAATAATTTGTTTAATTGTGTAAAATAAATAAAAATAAAAAAATTTTTAAATCCACGTGCACAAGACAAAAACTTTCATACTGGGGGAGCGAGCCAGTCTGAAGAGTACTCGGGTCCAGCGCCAGCGTTTTTTATGTGTCTGTTCGTCTCGACTTAACAGCTTATTGCTGGGAAACTACTGGGCGCAGTTCAAAAGTTGATACACTAACTTGATAATAGGTCCGATTGATAGTATTAAAACTTCATAATGTTACCTGGGACCTAAATGCCCCCAAAAACACAAAAGCCACTCTTAACGGCGGGCGCGATTCGCGGTGGGATAGAACAGCCGTTCGGCTGATAAACCGCCCAGCCAGCGACACCACACCAGGCTTTTTGCGTGCTTTGCGTGCGTGTACCACTGTGCGCGAGGAGTATTGGCATTTGAGTTCACTGGCGAATGATAGAGTTGGTGGCTTGGTGGAAAACGTTTCCGACTATTGCTAAAATGATCCGGGTTCGATTCCCGGCATGGGCTGTCTATTTTTTTTATTTTTTTATAATAAATTCTTGTTTACTATTGTTTATTATGAACGTTTTAATGTTTTATTTTACTGTAATAATTTGTTTAATTGTGTAAAATAAATACATAATTTTTTTTTAAATCCAAGGGATCCGGGTTCGATTCCCGGCATGGGCGGTCTATTTTTTATTTTTTTTTAAATTCTTGTTTACTATTGTTTATTATGAACGTTTTAATGTTTTATTTTACTCTAATAATTTTTTTAATTGTGTAAAATAAATTAAAAAAAAATTTTTAACTTTTTTTTTAAGTCCACGTGCACAAGACAAAAACTTTCATACTGGGGGAAGAGTACTCGGGTCCAGCGCCAGCGTTTTTTATGTGTCTGTCTGTTCGTCTCGACTTAACAGCTTATTGCTGGGAAACTACTGGGCGCAGTTCGTTCAAAAGTTGATACACTAACTTGATAATAGGTCCGATTGATCGTATTAAAACTTCATAATGTTACCTGGGACCTAAATGCCCCAAAAAACACAAAAGCCACTCTTAACGGCGGGCGCGATTCGCGGTGGGATAGAACAGCCGTTCGGCTGATAAACCGCCCAGCCAGCGACACCACACCAGGCTTTTTGCGTGCTTTGCGTGCGTGTACCACTGCGCGAGGAGTATGGGCATTTGAGTTCACTGGCGATTGTCAGATTTGTTGGCTTGGAGGAAAACGTCTCCGACTATGGCCAAAGAGATCCGGGTTCGATTCCCGGCATGTGCGGTCTGTTTTTTTTTTCTTTTAATTCTTGTTTACTATTGTCTATTATGAACGTTTTAATGTTTTATTTTACTGTAATAGTTTTTTTTAATTGTGTAAAATAAATAAATAATATATATATATTTTTTTTAATCCAAGTGATCCGGGTTCGAATCCCGGCATGGGCGGTCTATTTTTTTTTTTTTTTTTTTAATTCTTGTTTTACTCTAATAATTTTTTTAATTGTGTAAAATAAATAAATAATTTTTTTTTTAATCCACGTGCACAAGACAAAAACTTTCATACTGGGGGAGCGTACTCGGGTCCAGCGCCAGCGTTTTTTATCCTTTATAAAGGCGGGGATGTAGCTCAGTCGGTAGCGCGCTGTATTTGTATCCAGTTGGCCGCTGTCAGCGTGAGTTTGTCCCAACGTTCGGCGAGAGATTTATTTCTCAGAGTCAACTTTGTGTGCAGACTCTCCTCGGTGTCCAAACACCCCCGTGTGTACACGCAAGCACAAGACCAAGTGCGCACGAAAAAGTTCCTGTAATCCTTGTCAGAGTTCGGTGGGTTATAGAAACACGAAAATACCCAGCATGCTTCCTCCGAAAGCGGCGTATGGCTGCCTAAATGGCGGGGTAAAAACGGTAATACACGTAAAAGCCGTGGGAGTTTCAGCCCATGAACGAACAAACACAAATTCCTTTATAAAAAGGGTAATAGTGTTTGCAGACGGAGCAATCTTAATAATTGTTGCAATATCAACATTCTTTCACAGCGATTTGCCTCTTAAACGTTCACTCTGTCTTATGTTTGATGCCAACATTTCAATGGCGAGTAGGAAGGCCAAACATGAGAACGGGCATTCCTGACGAATCCCGGCTTTCACATACAAACATCCACAGTACTGCACAGCACTGACCATTTCGTTCATTAACAGTTGCACCCATTGAACACATTCTGGTCGAAACCCGAACTTTTCAAAGGGTTTAAGAGGTAAACAGTCGACATTAGCTCGAAATTGGCGTAAATCATTAAACTCTCCTATGTCCAATAGTCCCGTGCTTCGTTCGTCGTCACATGTTTTTTTTAAGTGCTGGTGGGTTCGCATTCGCCTAGACATAATGAAAACAGTTGGATCCAGGAAGTCAAATATCGTATATTCCTGTCACACTAGGGCTGCGTCTTCACGGCGTTCCCACGGCGTCCAAGAAAAATTGAGAACGCCGAGGTGCGCGCAGTAGGGTATCCTACAGCGCCGGAATAACGCGCCGTCGCTCGGCGTTCTGATATGCGCGTGGTAGGAACGCCGTAAGGTCCCCGTAGCAGCGCAGTAAGGTCTCCTACAACGCCACAAGAGCTCCGTTGGTGCGCAGGACGGACGCAGTGGTAGACGGCGGCGCTTGCGCGGAGACCTCACGGAGATGTCACGATGCTTCTACCGCATCCACCAGCGTTTGCAGGGCGTTTGCATAGAGACCTCACGGAGACGTCACGGAGTCCTTGGGGATGTCACCGTGTTAAAACATTTCCTATACGCAGCCGTTTCAAATTTGAATAACTAAGCTTTCAGACACTAATTCTAAGGCATTCCGTATGGGTGGGTATATGTAACAACAACCCCAAAACGGAACAATATACCTCTTGGGGCAGTAAAAGACATGTGTGTTGGTCTGTTATATCCCATAGCTGAATGAAGCGATAAGGCAATTAAGTTTAGCAAATGTATCTCCATGACTCAATTGCTTTGAACGCATATGATACCTATGACCTGCTGACACATCAATGCATGTTAACATGCTCGCGCCTGCCAAATTCGTTTAACTAGCTGCAATCACTGTCAAAGTACAATCATAGTGTACATCTACACTAGACGATCACGAGACGCTCACAGAGAGAGTGAGAGAGACAGAAGAGACAGACAGACAAAGAAAGAGGTAGAAATCAAACGGATTTTGCCTTCTGCCTCAGGTCTCCCTTCTACACCCACCATCACGTGTACGCCAGCAGGTCACGAGACTGAGAAAAGCAGGGTCACATGCACGTGCACAACCGGCAATGTGGGTCAACCAGCGGGACGCCTGCAATGGCTTAACGGTAGCAGTGACGTCATCGCTACCGGTGCCCCAGGCGTTGACAGACTAGACATGAGGCAGACACTGAGTCCTTCTGATGACGGGGTTACACAGTTACGATGTCGTCTGGACTGGTCGGACTTGCCGGTGACAAGCTCTGTGTATAATGTCAGCGTCGGATGTAAGTATATTCTTCGCTGCACAATATGCTTTCAATTTACTACATCTTGCAGATGTGGGTTTTGTTTTTAGGACTGTGGAAGATGTGCCAGCCATCAGTACCACCTGACCACTGATGAGACACAATAGTGTCGAAACACGTGTCTGGACTAGGTACAAAAGCAATGGTCCTCCTCAGGACTAGATTTCCTTGTGATACGTCCCCCACAAAGGGACTTTGCTTTGTAAATATCGGTCCCCCCCTGAGGAGGGTCGGATGCTCCCAATAGGCTGTCTGTGAAGGGATACTTTCTTCTCTCTCTTTCTCTGCTAAGAGATTTTAACAAATCTCGGAAGAAAGTCTCTGCTGACTTTCAATTGTTTCTTTCACAATTTCTGATGTTTTATAATAAACAACACAATAAAAAGTCCAAAACCAAGCCAGAATGTCGCATCTTTTTAAATCCAAATTTTCGGCCCGCAGGCCTTCTTCAAGGTGCACAGACCAAGCGTCTATAGTTACAACCATAACTAAATATATATACCGGTATATTCTTTACATGTTTCACCAGTACCAGCACCAAAGGAACCCTCATCAGGAAACACTGCTGTAATTGGGGGTGTCGTTGGAACCGTTGTTGTTGCTGGAAGCATCATCGTTGTTCTCGTCGTTGTATGGAAGAGAAGAAAAGGAGCCATACACTGTAAGTATGTTTGTTTTTAAATCAGGAACGTCTCCAAGTTAATAATTGTGTTCTGTTAGAAAGTGCTTAAGATTTGCATGAAGATTTTAAGCACCAACAAGCTATCTGAGTTTTAATGGACCTTCTACAAAAAATCGAAGTTTAAATTTGAATAGTCGTTAGAGTTGGCCAAACATTTAACATAGATTGATGCTAAACCGGACTCGCATGACCTCTGGATTTTTGAGACGAAAAACAAAAATAAACAAACATCGCGCTTTGGATCACATTCTGGATGATGTGGGTCGTGTAAGGCCCAGACTTTAAAAGAAGGAGTCAACGTTAAAAGGTATATATAGAGATAGCACAATGCTATATTTTTAACTCTCATTGGGAATCCCGAGAGACTTTTGTTGATTGGTGGGGCTTGCCGAGACCCCCTCAGTGCCCCACTAAACACAGAAAATCACGAGGGATTCCCAACGTGAGTTAAAATGGAACATTGTGTATTTTTGTTAGTACACTAACTTTGCGGTTAGGAATATGTTGTTGTTGTTGTTTGGACTCAATGCTACGTCTACTTACATCCCAGACAGGGCCCCAGGAAGTGTGTTCACAATGTGCACTTTTTGGAAGGACGCTTGAAAGTAGTCAGGTCATTCGAATTCATATTTCTCAGCTTCTACTTGTAGACATAGCCAAGCTAAGGAAAGGTCACCCTCGCGGAAAATCGGAAGTTACGAAAACAGGGAGACAAAATAACACGCTTTCACCTTGTGCAGTTAGGCAGATCAAACGTTGTTTTGCGTTGTTTTTGGTGTTAAAAACTGACCTACTGACCAAGTCCAGCGCAGCAGACTGAACTGGCACGTCACTCACAGCGATAAGAAGCGTGCCAGTTTAGTCTGCTGCGTTGGACTGGGTTTTGATGTTGGAAGACCTGTTTTCCGTAATTGTTCTTTTGCGTTGACGTTTCCATACCACCCAAGCGCGTTGTTGCTTTTGAAGCAAAATTGATCACCAATTGTGATATTTATTTGTGTTGAAGTTTGCAAAATGTTGAATGTTTGCAACTATACTGAACAGATTTATTACAGTTTAATCAAACTTTTCTGAACGGTTCCAGTACGTCCAACAACCTCATCAAAATGCCATGATTTTTTACCCACTTTTTGGCAATAGTAGTAACAATATTCATGTCAAATTTAAAAGCATTACAACGAGCCATTACAAAACTACGTTTTTTTTTACTCACATAGCCCACACAAAATGACGCGAAAACAAGCCATCAAAGTAAGGCTCACCTAAATGAGGATTGAAGAAGTAAGTAATCTAAATTTGAACACTGATGCACAACAACTCGAATAAGCACAAATTCAGCAATCATCCTCATCGCTTGTAAAAATGTGTGTAGATCGTTAGCCAAACGTTAGTTCGACTTTTATACCGCAGAATATCTCAATCGTTTTGCTGAAAAAAGTAGTCCCGGAGTCAACGATAAATATACAGATGACCTCTATCAATTATTCAATTGTACTCTGAAATCAAAGACAATGACCAATGACAGGTGAGATCAAGACTCGGTGATGATGGATTATCCATATGGTAACCATAGATTATCCAGAATAATCACCTGCAAGAGGCAGGTCATGGGATAACTATGCATAAACAACAACATTCATTTTGTTATCAAACATTTGACGTCGGACCGCTCGAGCTCGGTGTGTGTGTGGCTCCGGTATATCTGACCTATAGTGTCTGGCTGTGCATTATGTGAGGTGTTTTCTTCAGTCATTCGGTTGGTAATGGTCTGCTTTGTGTCCAACATCAATATGGTCTGATGAGACATCGTGTGTGATTAGTAAGTAGCTGATTTTCCTTTTTCTGAATGGGTGACATTGCTTTTTTGAGACTGCTACAGTGATAGGACAGTGATAGGACTTTACCTGGTGTTACCTGTTCCAGCATGCGCTCGTGTTTTCTCGTGTTTTTCTCTCTTTACCTCATGTAACCTTAGTGTGCTGTATCGTGTCAGCTTCAGCAGACCGCGACTTTAGCTTTACAGGGGGTTACAACAGGCACACGAAATATTAAGTACATCTGCCTTGTCTTGCTCTGCACAAGCACCCTTGAGTTTTGTTTTATTCGGAGCTCTTCTGTCGCCATGGCTGAAAAGCGAGAAGCAAGCTCTGCCTTGCAGGATAACTCCAAACGCTCTTGCTTTGGTGACAATAGCTTGTCTGAAGCCAGTGATTTCCTTATCAGCACAGTAATCGACAGTGACGCGGGTAGGACTGTCGAAGAACTGTTCAAGTCAGCGCTCAGTGATCCCGAAGTATTTGAACTGTTGTTTAAAGCTATTGCAGCCCAAGTCACCAACCAGCTACGTAATGAAATTACCAGCCTGAACAAAACTCTTGAACAGGATAGGGAGATCGTACGTCTTCAAGACAAAGTTGACGATTTGGTACAATATGGTCGAAATCAGAATCAGCAACGTCCCTGAAGCCGGGGAAGACACAGACTCGATCGTAAAGAAAATCGGCCAAGAGATTGGTGTTCCCCTGGACGATGTGACCATCGAGAGGTCGCACCGTGTAGGCAGGAGGGAGGTGGGGTCTGGCAGGCCTGCCAGTCGGCCGATCTTGGTCAAACTGTCCTCTTACAGACAGAAGTACGCGCTCATGGGAGCGAAGAAAAAGCTAGCTGAAGTCGATTTATCCAAAACCTTCCCCAACCTTCCCTGGGCCCTTCCCCCCAACCGCAGGCAGGGATCAACCCCGAGAGTGTACCTGAATGAAGATCTCACCAAAGTGAGGGCTGAAGTCGCTGCGGCGGCCCGGCAAAGCAAAAGAGAGGGCAAAATAAGTGACACCTGGACGAGAGACGGTATCATCTTTTTGAAGAAGGATGACAGAATTTCAAAGATAATAGCGACCAAACGAGAACTGGAAATCTCCGTCGCGTAAAATTTGCAAACATGCATTGTTACAAACATGTCAACTGCCTCTAACCCCTGTGTCAATATTTGCTACGGGTACATGCGAACACAGCTGTACCGGGCTGCATCAAAACATGTACTCTGCCAAAACAAGCTCGGTGAACTGTGAGTGAGGACGATGCGTGCGTGTGGACTGCATGTTTATGCTTGTGTTTTGTGCGGTTTGTATTGAGATTCAGCAATCGCCGTTTATACGCTGATTCTCGTTCTGCTTGTTTATGCTGACTCATTGTAAAGTTACCAACAATAGGCAGTCTTATCTGTTGTACTAGCAAACTAGCCTGGGCCCTGTCTCAGTGCGTTTTGTAGTGTGTTTTTCTTTGGGTTTTTTTCCCTTGTTCTCCAGCACAACATATACTAATCAGATAAAGAGTCACGTCATGAATTTTTGAAAAACATGTTGTCTATTCACATATGCACAGCACTACACATTTTCAAGTGTTTTCCTTGAATTCAAGCCATAATATTTTGGCTTTTTCTTTATTCCCTCTCGTCAGTTTCTTCTATTTGTTAAATTACTTTTAATGAATCAACATTTTCCTTCATTTTTTGTGACAATGTTCTGGGACACCCCAACTGTAATATATGCGAACATGGAACTGCCGGCGCTGGTCTCTTTTCTTTTTGAAGTTTTACAGAGATCTGTAACCTGAATGAGTGGTAGTAGTGTAACTCAGTATAGAGCCAGCGTTGGTATGTTCCAGCCCAAGGCGGTTCAACTGTGTAACAGAAAATTATTTTTCCTCGCTGCTGATTTAGTTGTTCCGTTTTTTGTGTTGTTTGTTTGTGGTGATTCAAACATTTCCATATTTGAAAATAGTGCTATTTTTGTTGTTGTCCAAAAGTTATATTGAGAAATCAAACCGCTTTGGGACACCTTAGTTCGATGTTGGTGTGGGTTTTTCTAAATATATTACTTGGGGCCCATCTTTTTTATATTTAGTCAAGTTTTGACTAAATATTTTAACGTAGAGGGGGGAATCGAAACGAGGGTATGGTGTATGTGTGTCTGTCTGTGCGTGTGTGTGTGTGTGTGTGTGTGTGTAGAGCGATTCAGACTAAACTACTGGACCGATCTTTATGAAATTTGACATGAGAGTTCCTGGGTATGAAATCCCCGAACGTTTTTTTCATTTTTTTTATAAATGTCTTTGATGACGTCATATCCGGCTTTTCGTGAAAGTTGAGGCGGCACTGTCACGCCCTCATTTTTCAACCAAATTGGTTGAAATTTTGGTCAAGTAATCTTCGACGAAGCCCGGGGTTCGGTATTGCATTTCAGCTTGGTGGCTTAAAAATTAATTAATGACTTTGGTCATTAAAAATCTGAAAATTGTAAAAAAAAATAAAAAATTATAAAACGATCCAAATTTACGTTTATCTTATTCTCCATCATTTGCTGATTCCAAAAACATATAAATATGTTATATTCGGATTAAAAACAAGCTCTGAAAATTAAATATATAAAAATTATTATCAAAATTAAATTGTCCAAATCAATTTAAAAACACTTTCATCTTATTCCTTGTCGGTTCCTGATTCCAAAAACATATAGATATGATATGTTTGGATTAAAAACACGCTCAGAAAGTTAAAACAAAGAGAGGTACAGAAAAGCGTGCTATCCTTCTTAGCGCAACTACTACCCCGCTCTTCTTGTCAATTTCACTGCCTTTGCCATGAGCGGTGGACTGACGATGCTACGAGTATACGGTCTTGCTGAAAAATGGCAGCTACTTGACTAAATATTGTATTTTCGCCTTACGCGACTTGTTTTATATTTTGTTGTGTCTTTCGTTCTCGTTTTGTATTTGTGTTCGTTTTCGGTATTGACACAGATTGTGTTCGATAATTCAAACTAAGTTTTCCTTGCTGTTATTCTCCTTTTCTTTTTTTTTCCTTTTTTTTCCTTTTTTTTTTTATATATATTTTTGTTTTTTTTGTTTTTTGTCTCATCTCTTTTTTCCAAAAATGTGTCGCATTGATCATAATCCGCCATGAAATTTCAGGAATGTTTATGTGAGCACTTACCATAAGTTTTAAACTTGTTGTGCTCCTTCTTAATGATGTTGTTATATTATCATGTGTCTGTTTACGAATAAAATACTGTTTAAAGGAAACATTTGACGTCACCAATGCCAATGTCGCTCTCTTCAGTGACAAAACGAGTTTGTGTTGAGCGAAGTTTCAGTTTGTCGTTCACAACTGATGAAAGTATGCGGTGAACCTGGTGTAAAGTATAAAGAACTGATCTTGCAACACATGCAGATAAGGATATAGAAAGTAAGTGCCTAGCTGTTTAGGATTCTCTTCATTGTGCAACATTACCATCACTCGTCGCTGTCAGCCTGTTTTTATGACACAGGGAGAATGTGCACTTTGATCGACGCAGACAATATAACTTTAACGTTCAAGTTGTGTTTGTTGTGTACATTTTAGCTGCAAACGTAAGAAATATCATTTTTCTCCAAGACCATGACAACGAATACAGATGGTGAAGGAAGAGTCTCATGTGGTGGGATTGGAAATCTTGGTTGGAACCAGTGAAAAATCTCCTGTTGTTTTGTGTCCATTTTGGTTTCTACACTTAGATCATTGAAGATTCCTGCGCAGCTAAAATAAAATGTAAAGTGAATTTTGACGAGTTTTGACAAAAAGTGCGCATGCTCAGATAATTACACATTGGTTTAATTAGCTCTCTAAAGCGCATGCTCAGAAAGTTAGAGCATGGTTTAGCCGGTATTTACTATTTGTTGAAGTTGTATTCCACCTTGTACCTTATGTAACATTAACAATGACGCCTTTGACCATATAAGGGACATAAATTGCAGTCAAAGAGTGTACTAAACTCTTTTCGGCATCTGTGCAGAGTATGGGTCGTACACGACCCACGCCATGTTACTAGGGATAAACATCGTTGACTCCTCCTTTCATGTCCACGACATCATCCGGACTGCCCAGTTTAAATTACGTCATTGTTTAGTGGTTGCTTTACAAAGTTAACCCTTCAGGAATGTGTCGATGGGAGGATCCTATGGGGTTTGAGGAATACGTGAAGTCTGAATCAAATACTCATAACAGTTTCAGAGATACAGACATTTTAGTGAGGCTCTGGGTTGTCTACGACCCACGAAGCATCGCGAAGGTTATAAGGGCACAGACAGTCAACCCACGCACAATGTATCATGTTTTGCAGAAAAATCGAGGCAATAAAATCGTACTCCAGTAAAAGTTTCTCATGACAAGCTTTTGAATTCTTCCAAAACGGCCTCTCTTTCAAGAAGAGTCCTGGCTCAAAATGACTGAACATAAAGCTCGTTATTGTTGTGTCTTGTGTGCCTGATCGTAAGTAAACAGTTTATCGGCTGAATGATATAAGTTATCCTTTGACATGAAACGATAAATGCGTGTTGACTTGCTGTGCCCTTTCAGCCCATAGTGTCTGCGTGCGTGTCTGTATGCATTAACAATAGAACCAGTACGTCCGTCTTTTTGTTCTGCTCTGTGCCAGGTCTTTCTGTTATGAACATAGTTTGTTTTCATGTTGCTCGTCTTACAGGTCCTGCTAAGGAGCACAGCAGGTCAGCTACAGGAAATGCATTAACATTTGCATTTATTAGCCAGTGTGTTCTGTTCATAGTAAACAGGTAAAACACTATTGGCAATGTCAGCAGAAAAGGGAAATGCAATGCACAACAGACGTTGCTTTTCAACAAATTAAATGTTAGCAGTAAAATAAGCCGGCCATTATGGTATTGTCTCGTTAGTTGTAACAACTCTTGCTCACAGTCTACAGCTGACATGTTGACCTCCAAAACATATTAACAAAACCACTACATGATTGCTCAATTGCTTCGCACGCCTAAGTATAACTAGTACCTGTAATGTGCCTGACGTGATTAAAACCGACTGGTCTGGGTGGCCGAGTGGTAAACGCACTTGCCTCGGAAGCGAGAGGTTGCGAGTTCAACCCTGGGTCAGGGCGTTTGCAATTTTCTCTCCCCCTTTCCTTACCTAGATGGTGGGTTCAAGTGCTAGTCTTTCGGATGAGACGAAAAACCGAGGTCCCTTCGTGTACACTACATTTGGGTGTGCACGTTAAAGATCCCACGATTGACAAAAGGGTCTTTCCTGGCAAAATTGTATTGGCATAGATAAAAATGTCCACCAAATACCCGTGTGACTTGGAATAAAGGCAGTGAAAGGTGAATGATCGCCCCAATAGTCTTGAGGTTTGCTGGCCGATGTGAATGCGTGATATATTGTGTACAAAATTCCATCTCACACGGCAGAAATTAATATGTAAAGCGCTTAGAGAACGTCAAGCGCTATATAAATCTCCCCATACAATACAACAGATAATACAGACAGGAGGCAGTCATGGAGCCACCTTGACACCTAATCACACATTTGTTTGGTTTGGCAGCTGGTAGGCCAAAACATGGCTCAGGCCGGAACAGCTTCCATAGAATGGAAGAGCCTGGTCTTCCTAATGCGGATCCAGAGCCACCATTAAGACCACTGTCTTGTACTCCGATGGCCTTGTACGCTCAGATCGACAAAACAAAAACGTCTAGTCACGGAGCTTTAGCCCCAGAGGCAAATGGTGGGCAACATGCTGATGTGTACACTCAGGTCGACAAAACCATGAAGTCTAATCAGGGAGCTGCAGCCCCAGAAACAGAGGCTAATGGTAGACAACCTGCCAATATGTATGCTGAGGTGGACAAGACCAAAAAAACGCAAGCGCCAGTTGCAGGTGCAAAACTCAAGACTGGTGCTAAGTTGGCAGGCAAACCCAAAAAGGACAAGAAAAAGAAACACAAGATAAATGAAGCTGGTGAGTGTCTGGAGGATTCACAAAAAAATAAATTACCTCACGAAAAGGAAGGTGAACAAAAAGTAGGATACTATTCAAGACATGCACACATTGTTTTGCTTGAGGACACTGAAATAATGCAGGTGAAACAGCTTCAAGTGTTAGATAACAATGTCTGTGAAGAATTCTTTGACTTTGCGGACACTTGTAATTTGGAAAAAAAGAGATTTTGAGGGCAGATATAGACACTGCATTGTCAAACTTGTATTTATATAATATCCTTAACAGACATATTATGGATGTACATAATTTATCTCCAACATTCATATGTGCAGCTCGCGTTAATCGCAATGTTGAAGACATCGCACAAGGCAAAGGTGCTGAGGCAAAGGTCAGTTCTCTGTCTCTGTCTCCGTATCTCTCTGCTGTCCAAGGTATGGTACAGTTTGCGTTTTTGTGGCATTCCAGGTTGTAAAATTGAAAACCGATCTTCTGTGTGAAATATCGTACTTCTAATTTATTAGGAGTCCGTGTACTTTTTCATTTGAACTTTTTTGAACGCCACCAAATGAGAAGTTTAATTACAGTACATGCTTCAAGCTGAATGATAGTAAGTCATTACTTATGCATCTGAAATTACTTCTCAAAGTGTAGCTTTTTTGTTTTCGTATTTTAGGTGGAACAAAGCTCTGGACAAATGGTGACACCTGAAGGCCTTATCTACACATCTGTGGAATTTGCACAGCCCCCTGAATCTGGGAAGCCAGCTCCCAAGAAGTCTGAAGAGGAACCAGTTGTCTACAGTTCAGTCGATTTCAACAAGCATCCTCCTCCACCATAGGGCTCTTCGCTATTGTATGACCACACCAGGGGAATCGCCGGAAATGCACACCAGTGTGCACACCCGTCCCACAGTGAATCTGGTGGCTTTTCAAAAAGGTTGTGTTTGGAAAATGTTCTTGATTGAGGTTAGTTTTAGCTTATGAGTAACATTTAACTTCATGCGAGCGTATAATAATAATAAGGGTATTTATTGGGCGCAAATCCTAAAATAGTTCTAAGCGCCTTACAGTTCATCTTGCATATAATAATCTTAATAACAGCAACAATACACATAAGCGCCTTACAATCAATCTTAAATATAATAATCTTAATAACGGCAACAATACACATTTAAAAATAAATGGAAACACAATCATGTACACGATACACAATTCAACTAAATCGTTCGTTGTCAACTGCAATATCAGATCAACGCCACACATGAAATTTAAGTTGAGGAGTTTAGTTACAGCTCCCAAGACCGATCCCACTTTATTTTGAGTCCACTGGCCTAGTCCACCTTTCTTGTCATGATAGATTTGCTATCAAGGGTCAAGGCACAATGGAACTACAAACACGTACACAATACACAATTCAAATAAATCGATCGTTATCCCGCAGATTAACAGCGTCCCGCAGATAGGCAGCAGAAAACAGCCAGCAACGGTAGCAGGTAGAAATGAAGAAAGGCTGCAACAAAAAGCCTCGGTGCACTAGACATGCTACCCCTCACACCCCACCTTTAAACATGTCACCCTGACATATTTCATCGAGCACGTGGGCCTGCACAAACGGACTTTTACAACAACAAATCAGCTATTTTCCTTCCTTCTCTCCATATCTGCAAAAACCATATACAGATTAGTATTTTAGCGTCACAAAGAGCAAATTATGCGCTAACCTGGAAAGAACAACAGAGAGTATTTCATTCCACAAACACAGACTCGTCAACAGCGTTAAATAATGATTTATTACCTCAAAAGCCTATGTAGGTAGCTCTCTCATTGAAGCGAAAACCGCTTCCTCCTTTGAATGGCACCTGTTCGTCAACAGCGATATCCCATTCACCCTCTTGCTGAATACTTTATGCGGTGAAATTACCTTCCCGCACAGCGAAGAGAATTTGACGACCCGTCAACGTCAGACCGCATGTGAACGGAGAGAAAGTGGTCTCAAACTGAAGTTTTCCTGAAGCCCTCCTGTACATATGCAGAGCGGCGCGTTGAATATCAATGCAGAACTCAAAGCGATGAAGTCCATCAAACTAGCAGGAAATATAAGACACCGACCGTTCTCCCCAGCGCTGAGTTTTCGAGTGTCCAGTTAACATGTCTCAGACAGACAACCTTGACGAAATCACGTGACTAACCCTGTCACATACCCCAGTTCAGTTATCGACAATTCTGCCTCGACAGCAGAAATCACCCCCGTGAAATCCGTGCAACACAAAATACCCGTGTTCGTTTTGCGCTGTCAGCAAAACCCACAACCGTTGACAGAAAGCACAGGCGCTTTCTATCGCAATTGACCAAGAGAAGGCACCCCACCGAGTGACACTTTCTTGATCCATGTCACTAGATCGTGACAGAGTCACACTACCCAAAAAGAAAAACTTTTTTTACGGTTTTTTTTCTATTACTTTTTTCCCCATGGTTCATTTATCATCTGACATAACTATTTATTGAAATCTAACCATAAACTTATTGAGAGAAAAAGCAAAAATGTAGACGACCACCTTTAACATAGACTCGGAATCGAGACGATGACGGTAGTGTATGTGTGCATTTGTGTGTGTGTGTAAAAGATTTTTCCAGAAAAGTAATCTTTCAAACTGAACACTTCGAGGAGAAGCTGCAGTACTGAGTGCTACAAATACACACAGAATCTGTTATTTTACAAGGTCATTCAATCTTATACCAAATGACATCAATGACAAGGGATTGCCAATAACAGTTGATGATGACAAGCTGCAGATAATTAAACTAGAAGATGTCCAAACACTTTCATGTTCATTTGAAAGTCATTGTGAAGTCAGTCTTCAGGATCATTTCATCTTTGAACGGTCTGCTGAGCAACCAGAACCCAGCACAAGTGAAGAAATGGAAGACAAGATTGCTAAAATCACGTGCCTCATCTGTTGCTGAATGCATTAAATTCTTTGGATACTTAACACATTGCATGGGTACAATTTCATCAAAAGATTTCAGAAGGAACGTTTTTGATCAACAATATCTGTTTTAAGTTTTCTGTATGGATGTGATCAGATTGTGTAACAAAAAGTACAGTAGACGGTAGTTAAGGCACGGAAGTAAAGCGGTTTTGGATGACTGGTTTTTGTCTTTTTCATGGACGTTCACTGAAGTTAATAGGGGGGTCGGGGGGGGGGGGGGGGTCAAAAAGTGCAGGACAACTTCTTCAAGGCTGATGCTGAAAAAGATCGATACAATTTGCTGTGCAATCAGCAAAATGCCTTGAAAGTTCTTCCCTCACACAACAAAAACATGTACGCCCCGGTGTTCTTGATGATACACTGAAAGCTATTGCAAAGAACTAAACCCAGATTAATATAATATGTTTTGATGGTAAGCGAATCAACCCAAGCCTGGCCGTTGACAGTGGTGACGTTGATTTGTTTGGTTGCGAGGACCACCCGACACTTGTTGAATTGGTTCCGAGAAACAACCTTGAGGTCAACATTCTTGCTGACATGATATATCACGCTGAAAGCTCCAGGGACAGCTCTGTACAGAAGCAAATAGTTCGTTTGGACCTACAACAGGCAGCACAAACCATCAGTTGCAGAAAGAAGTATTGAAGAAGTTCAAACGTTTGGGTAAGCCTGATTTGCAGAAATCGAAGAACATGTATGTCATCAGCAGCATGATTACTCTTTCAAATTGAAAAGACAATCTAAAAGTGTCTGGATACCAATGACTAATTATTGATGATATGTGCTGGTTTACATGGAGCTGGACAAATGTATGGATCGGATACTTTCGTTGACCTGGGCCATCAAGAAAATTACGTGTGCATTTAGACGAGCAACAAACAAGACACACAAACAATGCAAGGAAGGCAAGAGAGGTGCGGGTTCATCCTAAAACAACGTTATGATGCATGGTATGACGTGAGGAAAGCTGCAAAAGTTACTGGAAGACAGCTAAGGTGGTCCCAGTTTTGATGGAGTTTCATACTCAACAAAACTGTCAACCCACTTAGTAGAAATCTTGTCAGACATATAATCCATCTGAAATCAAACTCAGTCCACATTTCAGTCCCTGCCGTTTGTGTATCGAAACATTAAATACCTTACTTACTCAACATTACGCGGTTCTTATGATTCGATCAACTACCGAGTCTTCCTTGTCAGCTACCCAGAACCGTTGTCCATGGCATTTCAGAACCGTTGTGATACTTTCGTCTTCGCGTGGCTGAACCGTTGTCTGAAAAATTAAACATCTGATCTACTACATCGATTCTGCTTATCTTCTCCTCCATTTACACGAACAAAAAGTAGTATTTTGAGAGAGAGCATATTGAAGTTCTGGTTGTCAATCTTGTTCTCTTAAACTGTTTCAGTGTGTAGAAACGGCCATATACAGTGAAAAGTTGATCGTGGCAAAGACACAACCAGTGTTTAAGTAACTATAAATTGGTAAATCTGCATTTACAAACTAAATGGTTGCTATGTTGTACACGGCTAATGTCTCATGCGCTCACATAAACAAGAATCAGTCAATTAAGTCTTTGTTATACCAAATAAGAAGACTCAACCTTGAGACACCTAATGTTGCTGTCAATTAAGATCTGTCGCTGAGTGAAGGCTGTGCGCGCCGTTGTGCATTTCCGGCTATTCCCTGGCGTGATGATTTGAGTTCAAGAAAATGCCAATCATATCAACAGCACAGTCTTACTACATTCTGATAAGCATCGCTCCACGGCTATTGCCACTTGTCTCTCTGACCGGACGCTACAGTCCTACGCGAATCTATCAAAACAAAAATACAGAGTTATCTCCCATATGTTTTTCGCGAGCACTGATCTAAATTTGAGATCAGTGTTCGCGAGACGAAAATGATTGCAGATTGGCCGACTTCGACAGTGATCTCCGTTCTGTTCTGATAAAGACATCGTTCTAAGGTCAAAACAAGTCGACATTTTGGGACTGCTGCCGGAAGGAGACCGTAATATATGGTTTCATCACTGTCAACTGGTTACAGAAAAAATTGTCTGCTCCAGTGAGCGCCGAAACCAAATGGTTTATTATCACGTGACACTTTTGCCATTTTTAGAGTTGTTTGCACAGTAAATACCGCCGCGAAAAATAGCTCGCTTGAAACTGTCTTACATATCAATTCCTTTGTCATTTAAAAATTACAAAACACCATGAAAAATCATTATCGACGATCGCGAATCTGCTTATATCAATAATACATTACAAAAAGCTCTAAATATGTTAAAAACAATCGGTTTCCTTGCAAGGAAACCCAAGGCATCCTGTCAGGGAGAGAATGAGCCGAACTCATGTTGACCTGAGTTCCGGATGAGTCTTACTGATGGTTGCTCCAGTTAAAATACATCTTGGGTACTATTGTTTGTTTTTCTTACAATGTTATAGTTGTGTTATTTCCTTTTTTTTTTTAATCGGAATTTGAATAACAGAAAGAACATCATGGTATTCCTTATGTCTGGTTTTGTTGTGATAGATTAGAAAATTTGCTTAAACTTAAAGAAAACCGTTAAATAGTCATGTTCCTTTTTTTTTTGGACCAAGAATTACAAAATGAGCATGTGTCTATTCCTTTTCATTTTTTGATTCAAAAACTATTATAGTTTTATTTTGTTTGTGTGGAAAATACGGTCAAAAGGAAGAAATTCGTTGAAAGAATAGCACGCTTTGAAACCTTTGACTTTACAGCTCCTTTTAGTGGATTCAAAGACCACATAAGTCATATCGAGTCTGAAACTTGCAAATGGCATAATATAGATTGGCGAGAGAGAAGGACTTCTTCATGCGATGTTCTTTGCCCAAGCACAATATACATAGAAATTAGGCTTCTCTCTTTCTCTCTGTCCGATTGTCTCTGTGCGTCTTTGCGTGTCTGTCTTTGTCTGTCTGTCTGTCTGTGCCTTTGTGTCTGTCTCCCCCTCTCTCTCTCCTCATAATGGTCACAACTATATGTGTATGAACGTTGTTAAATGTGTGTGTGTGTGTGTGTGTGTGTGTGTGTGTGTGTGTGTGTGTGTGTGTGTGTGTGTGTGTGCCTGCGTTCATGCGTGCGTGTGTGCGTGCGTGTATGTGTGTGTGTGTGTGTGTGTGTGTATTGGAAAAGTGAGAGCTGGTCAGACGTTTGTTAGTGCTCAAAAGTCATCGCTTCACCGCTAGGGTGTCTTACTTCCGTGCTTGACTGAATGGTTAATTATGCTTCAGCATTCTTGTTTTGTTTTTTGAATTAATCTTGACATCTAAAACGATGTAAGATACTTGCAAAGTAAGATTCAGACTGCCAAAAATACTGACTTGAAGCACTTGCAAACAAAGCGAAGACAAGAGAAATCGACCACCTGTGTTCATTTTGAACTTGAGCAATGCAGTCGTCAACGACAAAACGTATCCTTGATGCAAACTAAAAGAGCAAAGATCTGACTTTCATTTCACAAGCGTTATCAAACAGTGAGATACATTCTATTTACAATTTTTAAATTACTAAGCAACAGCCTAGCTTTGTAATTGTTTAGGACAACATTTATATGTATGTCTTTTACATGTTTTTGTTTTCTGTTTGTTATTAGTCTTTTAATGGTCAGATCCTAATCCACGCAGATGGTGCTCATCGTTGTGTTCCTACCCCTTTACAGTCGCCTTTCAGTTGTTGTTTTTTTCTTAAATATGGACATACACAGCTCAAAGCCTCATCAGTGTTGCCTTTTACAAACAAACTTTTCAAATCAGGAACAAATTGTCTGGGGAAGAATAGAAGTTTATGTAAACATTCCTCAAAATATGTATTTTTACATTGTTCATTATATAAAAATGTGCAACTTTGTGAACCATTTGGGTATAAAAGGCGTTTATTCAAAATCGGCACACAAGGTGTCAACGTACCATTTTGAGGGAACAAATTGCAATTTGTTATAGTTTCATAGGTGCAAGTATATAGCGTTAAAAATTCATATGACTATTTATCAGTTTGCTTCATATGAAAAGTTTATAATCATGTTTGTAAATAATGTTATCCACTGTTCATTTAAACTCAGGCAACAATTATTGCTTGGTGTGTGTTTGAATAGGTGTGTGTGTGTGTGTGTGTGTATGTGTGTGTGTGTGTGTATGTGTGTGTGTGTGTGTGTGTGTGTGTGTGTGTGTGTGTGATGATTTACATGTATGTAGTGCTTTCAGATTATATTTTATTTTGCTGCACACAACCAAATCAGTTTTTGTGCCAACATTTGTTCATATACATGTGTTCATAATTACTAGATCAAATCAAGCTGGTTGTACACATTTTTTTTCAATTCTGCTGGCGTGTTTCTAGGGTTAAACAGTACGTGTACAGGGTGTGATCATGTTTGCTCTTTTTTTTTTATAAAGCATTGGGGGAGGTGACTCGGGTAGTAATCTTAAAGGTTGTTTTCATATCTGTTATAATTTAGGGCTTTGCCACTTAGGGTGGGACTTAAGTAGTAATATTATATGTTATCTACAGTTTCATTTTGTTTTAAAGTTGTTTAGTAGCATTTGGATGTTTGCGTTGCATCTAAATAGGGATAAGATAAGACAAGGTCAAACACCTTTAACTTACTGATTTGGGGAGTTTTACTTTTGTTCAACCTCCTTTTACATTTTGGTCTTTATTAAGCATGTTTTTAAGCAATTTATCGGGACAATAAACCAACTTTATTTTGGTCAGGCTTTTAAACAGAGGGTGTGTGCTTGCATGCATCGTTTTGTGAATGAAGTATATAATCGATATTAAGAAGTTGAAATAACAATATTGAAACTGATAATCCTAATAGTCAGCAATCAGGAAATTAGCCTTGCTACTTTGTATAGGTTTTGGAATGAATAACATGTCAACTTGTTGTCGGACAGAGTAAGTGACTTGTGACCCCAAACACCTTTATAACTCATGATGATAAAAAGGGTAAGCTGATGCAGCAACCACTACCCCATTTTTGAGCTGCAATATTTCTGTCTATGTCATTTCGAACCAAATTAAACCATAATCAAACATGAGTAATTACAGCCGTGGTACATAAACGACAAACTCAACACTACAACATAATGAGCATTTAAATAAATACACCGTATGATAATATTAGTAATTGCTTTCTGTCAATACACACAGAAATGTAGTATCAATTGCAACAAAGTAACCTTCTCGAAAGAAGTTTAAGAATTATGAAAACATTTTACATGCTGATAATATGATCAACCAATAAATAGTGTTTCTGGTGTCATCTGTAAACTTCTGTAAACGCATTTGTTTGCTTTTGTCCTTCATATTTCATAATTATGTATAAGTGATTATGTAACTATAGGCCTTTAGATTTTCGCTAGAATAGCTTGTTTCAAATTACCATTTTAACGTCGCCAACAAATTATTTCGACAAATTTTGCATAAAAAATAAAGCATTTATTCCGGTGTCATATCATTATTCTTATTCTTCGTTCTTGGGCTGTCACTCCCATGTTCACTCATGTTTTTCCACGAGTGGATTTTTACGTGTATGACCGGTTTTCCCCCGGCAGCATACGCCGATTTTGGGGGAAGCATGCTTGGTATTTCCGTGTTTTTATAACCCACCGAACTCTGACATGGACTACAAGATTTTGTCCGTGCGCCCTTGGTCTTGTGCTTGCGTGTACACACGAAGGGGGATAAGGCACTTGCACATAAGTTGACCTGGGAGATCGGAAACGTCTCCACCCTTAACCCACCAGGCAGCAGCGACGGGATTTGAACTTACGACCTTCCGATTAGGAGGCATTTGTCTTATCCACTACACCACTGTGCCCGTCGTCATTTCATTCAATCTGTCTATGCCAATTAAGGCCGTTCACTTGAACTTTTGGATTACCGGTCTTTCAGGTTAAATATTTCTTTCATGTGACCGCGCTCAAATAAGGGTACCCTCAAAATCGACCAAACAAAAACGAAATGGACAAATTAAAAATCGACTAAAAATCACAATAGACAACACTTTGCAACTTTTACCCACGAGAAGAAAGTCCAATGAATTATATACCCAGAACATGCTATGTTTAGCTAGCTTGCGTATTTCGTGTTCTATGCTATTCCTCCTGATGCATGTGTTGATCGCATGAGCGGTCAACAATGGGAGGTTTTGCGTCAGTTTTGAGAGGTTAACTTTGTGTTTGCTTGTGTATATATTCAAGCACTATATAGCTGATTCAATGAAGGCTATAACCGTTGCATTGAAAGAAACACTTGACATTTAATTATTTGCTTGTGCTTGTTTTTCTTTGTCTTCCATGTTGTACAATTATTATTGTATGTAAGCGGGTTTTGAACAGGCATTCCCACCAACAACCATACCCCACCATTCAAATCTGTTGAAAAACACGTACAGGGCTTTCTGAATCACACCAGACATTTTGAGCCAGAGCATTTGAAATTGTAGAGTTATTTTTTCTCGAGCTACCAAAGTTGTATCCAAACTTGAATTCGTTTACCTTGTACTGATAATGTTACGATGGCCAACTGAGAAGTACCAAACCCAGGAAGGAATTGACTTAGACATTCGAAACTTGGCATGCATTGAAAAAGGTTCTTACGAGGACTTCTTGCAAAATAATACGCATTTCCAACTGTTAGTTTGTGTGCCCTGGATTCTCAAAGTTCAGTACAGTACTGTTTACTTCACAATGGAGAAAACTAAGAAAGAGTAGTGATCCAATATTTGCACCAACAAAACATGTTTGCCCACTGGAAATTCAAAAAGACATGACGTAAACGTTTGGCAGGTATCCCCTTTCATACATCACAGTAATAAGGTGGTCAGCTGAATTCAGGCCTGGAAGGAAAACCGTTTAAGATGACAAACGTTGCGGAAGACCACCAATGGTCACAACTTAAGAAACTGTTGATGCTGTCTGAGCACTTGTGATGCAACATTAACAAATGGGCACCTACTACATTGCTAATACATTTGTCATCTCGCATGACTGCCTTTAATGACTTCCCACGGTTGCAATACAAACGCTTCTGTAGCAACGGCAATACAGCTCTGAAGCACAAGTGGAACAAGTATGTGGAGGTCCGAAGGGACAATGTTGTCGTAAGTCAACTCCTCCCTAGTCAGGCTCGGTACTTTTCAGTTGACCCTCGTATATTTGGTTTAGATATTTTCTAACCTACCCATTATTCACAAACTAGGCAAATGTGTTTGAGGGCAGATCTTTGTGGAGAGACCGTTTATTGTAAAACCAGATATATGGCTAGAAAGGCCATCCATTCCCCTACAACAAACGGATGATTGATTTTGCATAAGGCAGTGTTAATGCAGTGGAATTAACCTACAACACAGCCACCCCCCAAAATCAAATTCACAAAATCAATGTTCCTGCGTTAAAATCGACAACAAATCCAAATAGCGTAAACAGAGCACGTTGTGCATGTTATTTAAAAGAACAATTACATTTGTGTCCAAAATAGTCAGTTTTGTTCACCTATCTTGTCTTACAATGATGTTATGGCATGCTGAACGATGCAGGTGTCATTCCTCTCAGAAGCCGTAAAAGGTAGTTTTTGAGGTCGTTTAAGCGGGTAAGGAAACAAAAACGGCACATTTCAGTAACTTCGTAATGCATCGCCTTTAAACTTTGGGAGATTTATGTTTACATATATCGTACAATACACATGGAATTTAAAGTCATTTGGAGAACTAAGTGCTGTTATTTGACATGCCAGAACTGGTTCTTACGTTGTCGGTAGGTCTTCGCTGACTCAACAAAAACAATAATATTTTGTAATCTTCAAGAGAAATAAACAGATGCACCACATACTCAAATTTCATGAACACACTTTATCAGGCATGGGTACGTGGTATAAGGATTTCAACGCAAGAGTACTCATTAAAACGCCTGATTGCAAATGACAACCCACGCCTAGTAAAGCTCACTGCTGACGCGCTTGACAGCATTTTTCACAATTGAATTGTGCACGTTTAAAAAAGTCCTCTGTGATCAGCCGTATTGAATAAGTATTACATTGATGTGTATATTGAAGCTTTGCTTTATCTTAGCGCCTGCCAATTTTAAAAATGTTTCTGTTCAGTCGGACAGAGTACATCTTTATTTTCAAAACTCTTTCTGGCATGAACGGCAGAACTAATGTATCAAATGATTTGCAATTCCGTTTGTACTTTACGACATGTAATTGCACAGATCACCAAAATTGTGACCCTCCACCACGGAATGAGTCGCATGTCACCTTTGCATGATGTTCATATTTGTACATGTTCCTAAAGAGTTTGTTAAGCTCCATGCAGTGGTGAAAACCGTTTTTAGAAAAGAGCGAAAGTTTTTTGAGTTACAAGCCTGTGACTAAGGTGACCCTCACACAGTTACCAGATATGTACTCCCCAGACTTATATTAAGTCTAGCGCAGAACCGCGCGAGGTGACATGCGACTCATTTGGTGGTGGAGCGTCACAAATGTTTGAAGGCAATGCGTTGAGAAGTTACTGAAATTTACCAGGGTTTTTTCTTGTCTCATAACCCGCTAAAACGGCTTCATAAACTGCCATGTATGGCTTCCAAGAGGAATTAAATATACACCGTTCAGCTTGCCATAACGTCCTTGTTAGACGACAACTGAGAACAAAACTCACAGTTTTGATGCAGATGTAATTGATTTTACTGATGACATGCAAAACATGTTTCATTTAGGCTGTTCTGATTTTTGGTCGATTTTAACGCGGGAACCTTGCTTTCATGAATTTGATTTGTTTGGGGTGTCTGTGTTGTAGGTTCCACTGTGCAGACATGCACTACCTCATGTAAACTCAATCTGCTTACTAAAATGAATGGCCTTTTTAGACGTTTTACAATATACGGCCTAACAAAGAACTTTTCTCAAACGCGTCTGCCTAGTTTGTTATGATGGGTAGTACAGAACTTTTAGGGCGTGGTAAAATGGCAACAAATGGCAAAGTCCAGATACTTGCATGTGCTTTTTTACAGGTGCACTCCTTCTCATGTAAGCGATCATGTTAACCACCAGAGATCTGTTCAGACTGTTGCCAGGAATAAGAGCATCCATTAAGTTCAAGACAAGTCAACAATCAACAGCCTGGCTGCTTCCTGTGCAGGGTGGACATTTGTTTTGTTAAATCGATTTTGTTGGTGATATCTATGTCAATTTGTTCAATCAGTTTACCAAAGAATGTCCGCTCTGTATAGAATGCAGCCACACTTTTGATTTAAGGTATGTGTCCAAGTGAAAGCATGTTCTTGATCTGGGTGAAAGCCTTTTAAAGATCCTTGACATAACATGTTCGTGTACGTGCATGGGCAGGACGGTGAAGTATAAACAACAAATCGACAAGCAGTCTGAAAATGTCATTGGCCAATTACGATGTAATATTGTAGGACTGTTTATGATTCAGACTTATGAACTTTGTAGAATATATATGTGTATGCCTCTTCCACTTTATTTTTTTAAATTTTTTTAGTTAAGTGTCAAAACTTAATTGTGCTGAATAGTTTCTGAATAGTTGACAAAACCTTACATTGCAAAGTGTATTTGTGTATACGTCTTTTGCTTTTTGACTCACATGCGAAGCAAAAGTGAGTCTATGTACTCACCCGAGTCGTCCGTCCGTCCGTCCGTCCGTCCGTCCGTCCGGCCGGCCGGCCGGCCGGCCGGCCGTCCGGAAAACTTTAACGTTGGATATTTCTTGGACACTATTCAGTCTATCAGTACCAAATTTGGCAAGATGGTGTATGATGACAAGGCCCCAAAAAACATACATAGCATCTTGACCTTGCTTCAAGGTCAAGGTCGCAGGGGCCATAAATGTTGTCTAAAAAACAGCTATTTTTCACATTTTTCCTATTTTCTCTGAAGTTTTTGAGATTCAATACCTCACCTATATATGATATATAGGGCAAAGTAAGCCCCATCTTTTGATACCAGTTTGGTTTACCTTGCTTCAAGGTCAAGGTCACAGGAGCTCTTCAAAGTTGGATTGTATACATATTTTGAAGTGACCTTGACCCTGAACTATGGAAGATAACTGTTTCAAACTTAAAAATTATGTGGGGCACATGTTATGCTTTCATCATGAGACACATTTGGTCACATATGATCAAGGTCAAGGTCACTTTGACCCTTATGAAATGTGACCAAAATAAGGTAGTGAACCACTAAAAGTGACCATATCTCATGGTAGAAAGAGCCAATAAGCACCATTGTACTTCCTATGTCTTGAATTAACAGCTTTGTGTTGCATGACCTTGGATGACCTTGGCCTTGGGTCAAGGTCACATGTATTTTGGTAGGAAAAATGTGTAAAGCAGTTCTTATTGTATGATGTCATTGCTAGGTTTAGTTATTTGACCTTGACTCTGAAGGTCAAGGTCATGTAAAGGTCAAGGTCAAGCATGTGAGTCGTATGGGCTTTGCCCTTCTTGTTTAATAAAAAAACAATCCAAGAACAGTTACTGTTAATTTTGATTTGTCTGTTGTACCTTAATGTCTCTCTCTCTCTCTCTCTCCTGCGACTTCTGTCTTGTGTGTGGCGCACGTTAAATGTCAAAGCAGCACCGCCCTGATATGGCCCTTCGTGGTCGGCTGGGCGTTAAGCAAACAAACAAACAAACACATCTCTCTCTCTCTCTCTCTCTCTCTCTCTCTCTCTCTCTCTCTCTCTCTCTCTCTCTCTCTCTGTGTCTCTGTCTCTCTCTGGTTCTCTCTCTCTCTCTCTGTTTCTCTCTCTGTCTGTCTCTCTCTGTTTCTCTCTCTCTCTCTCTGTTTCTCTCACTCTCTATCTCTCTCTGTCTCTCTCCATCTGTCTCTGTCTCTCACTCTCTCTCTCTCTCTCTCTCTCTCTCTCTTTCTCTCTCTCTGGGGTCCTGATTCGCCTATATGGTCCGCTGGGCCCAAAAAGCAACAATTAACTAACTCTCTCTCTCTCTCTCTCTTTCTCTCTCTCTCTCTCTCGCTGTGCATTGTATATTCTGAACATATTGTTGTTGTACTATTGCTACATTTTCGATTGCTACCAGCTTGTACTTATAATTACTTGCATAGTATGCATTTGATTTTATGAATAACCACATATGTATGCTCTTCATGCCTCATCATCATCACCATCATCATCGTCATCTTTATCATCACGCGCTAAAGTTTTCTGACTTTTTAACTTTTTAATTTTTAATGTTTCATTTTTATCATTGTGTGTCTGTGCGTCCCAAGGACAGATTGTAAGAAAAGGCGTAGCCTTAAATCTTAATCCTTGTTAAATACAATAAAATAAAATAAAGTTCTCTCTCTCTCTCTCTCTCTCTCTCTCTCTCTCTCTCTCTCTCTCTCTCTCTCTCTCTCTCTTTCTCTTTCTCTCTCTCTCTTTCCATTTCCCTGCGAAATTATGACAAAGACATTATGGACCTGTCACGTGCAAATGTGCATAATGTATTACAGTGTTAATAACTGCAGATTGTGCATGATGTGAAAGAGTTCAAGGAGACTGCGACTGCAGAGCATATATGCAATGAGACACAAATTCAAGGATTGATCTCTTCAAACCAAACAAAACCGACAAGGAATAAGGAAAACTCTTTCAGACCATAGCTTTTAATTATTGATCCGAACTAATACATTTTCCTCAAGAAAAGTAGAACTTAACAACAACTTCCTCTTAGAACTTGCTTCAGTAAAAAACAACGTTTATAACTTCCTCGCCTTTACAAAAAACATGTGACAAAGGTGCATACGAGTTGGACAAGAATGAACGCGTGATCGAGTGCCACGTACTGATTTGGCAAAGTGTTGTAATGCAGATCACCATACAAGTAGATAAGGCCGCAGCAGGCACTTGACCTGGTACGTTCGTAAACCTGCAATGACGATTGCAAATAAAATCTTTAAAGTTAAGATTGTTGAAATATCTTCGGTAATGCACATTCAGAAAATACAAAATGTTTGTTTCTGCCAAGCAGGTATCATTTTAGCGCCCTTCTGTGTCATGCTCCCTTTTTACTTAAAATCTAAAATGAATGACGCAAAGTTGGTTGTCTTTTAAACTCCCATTAGAAAGTAACCTGCATGAGAAGTTGTGTGGTTGTTGAAGATGTTGTCATTTTTTCTCGATTTAAAAAACAAAGCAATTTCGAGCTTTGAAACTTCACACATTTCTAGCATGTTATGGTTTCGTTGTGTGATTCAAGTCTGGTTGACCTTCATTTATTCATGCCTTGAAACTTCACATGCTAGAAATGTCGTATGACCTGCATACATTACACAAGTCTGGTTGATCATAGTCAAATGTCGGGGAAACACAATCATGTTTTTAAAGCGGGGAAGTCACACGCCAAACGCACAGACTAGCCGGCGCGCTGCGTGTTTTCACAGAAACTATCGGTCAGTGTCAGCTTGACCCGTCCAGCTACAGCGCTGTGTTCGAGTTTGTAAACAAAACGGCTGGCAGCGCCCACTGATATTGGTTTGAACAATGTTTATTCTTATTTCACATGTTCAAGAAATGTCCATTGACATAAGGTGAACATAACAAGCTTATGGTGGTAGGTCTTCAAACAAATGTACAAGAGGAACATGGCAGACACTGAGTCAAACCCTTACACAGTAAGCAAGAACAGTCCGTAAATTTAACACAAAATATCAAAATTTAGAAGAAAAAAGACGGTGAGAAAAAAAAAAGTAAACACACATACACATCTAACCAGAAGTATGTGTAAAGGATAGTAATCGGTGATTAAACAAATCAAGAACACATATTTGGGGACAAGTATTCAGACCGGGGATGTCACACGGGAGACACGCTGTTTTGTGTTTGTTTTAACAGAAAACACTGTTTTGTGTTGTGTGTCTGTCATGGCCTTAACGCTCGCACATTCCGTGCCATACAGGGCTAAAAATGCTCCGCATGACAGAAACATACACAGTGCTATGACTACCAAACACAGCATTTAGATTTGAAAAATAGAACGCTCAAACTCTAATTCTAAGACCTTCCTCGTGTGTGTTGTCATATTTCGAACTCCCTAAACGAACTCTGTACAGTGTAGCTCTCGGCTCAATTTCAAATATGTATCTCTAGGGATAGCGCATTAACTACTGTGGGTCGAAAGGTAGGACGAAAACTAAGAGTCACGCAAAGTGCGTCACAATGAGAATTATGCAGTCTGGGATTCCTACTCAAAACCCATGCGTTTTTAATTTGAGTAACTTCTTCTTCTTCTTCTTCTTCGTTCATGGGTTAAGACTCCCACGTTCACTCATGTTTTTACACGAGTGGATTTTTACGTGTATGACTGTTTTTACCCCGCCATTCAGGCAGCATACGCCGATTTCGGGGGAGAAATTTGAGTAACTCAGCACTCACACGTTTATTTTAAGGTTTTCCTTGTGTGTGGTCACCTAATTACAACCCCCAACCTGAACTGTATAGCTTTTTGGGCGATTTGAGACAGTTCTTTTTTTAGATATAATCCCTTTAAAGACCTACTCGAATCTAATACCATGCAGCATGCATGGCAGAGGAATAAAAGTAAGAACGAGAAGAAGAAGAAGGGAAGCAGACAAAATACCAGAAATATTACAGTGCATTTAGACTTTTTTTTTAAATATTTTCCCGAAATTGTCAAAATCTGTTAATTAGTTTGTTCATTGCTGTGCATAAAATCTCCCTTATCCTCCAGCATCTTCGAGGCTTCTTTTTTGGGGAGGAGAGTTAATGCTCTTTTTTTTAACATCATAGTCGGGATGAGGGGGCTGGAGTATCATCCATAAGGCAGGGGACAAGAGCCTCGTTCCTTTCAATATGTGGATCGACCTAGGAAAATATTACGAACCAAATATTCACAAGAGATACCAAGGGATTCAGCGTAGCTTCTATGCTGGTGTAGCACGAGAAAACTACTTCCAACGACAGAGAAAAACAAGTTCGCTTGAAACAGTTTATCCTCTTGCGAAAACGTTATACACCCCCATAACACGTGCCCAGCAAATTACTCCCCTAGATAGGTGCACTCCGAGTAAACATTTCGTACGCTACGGATTATTTACTCCCATTACAAACAAATACCTCCCCTCTAGTAAAACCAATGTATCCCCACGACAAATGTACTCCCGGGTAAAAACATGTTACGAAATGTTACACCCTTCGCACAAACCTGTTTTTCCCTTCGTCGGTCCTGGGACAAGGGGTAGGGTGGATAGTGGTGGAAGGGGTAAAAAGAGAGGTCATGTTTATATTGTGCCGTGGTTCGAGCGCAAAGTGCTACTCGGTGTCATATCAGTATCTCAACTCCACATGCGCGACCTCCCCTAGCGCCACATTCCAAGAGCGCGACCTCCACTAGCGCGACAGCCGTTCTCGATCTGATCAAAAGCTTGTGATGTTTTGAGTTTTGCTCATCAGGCCTTAGCTATATCTTTATATTTATTTATTGTTTATTTTTTTGACATTAAATAAAACTTGGCAATCAAATATCCATTCAATCTGACCTGATCTCACGCTGCCTGTCTAAATGTTATGACATATTCAGCGCGGAACCAAATGTACTTAAGCTCAAGAGAAGGAAACTAGTTAGCATTAATGAAGCTCTTCAATATGAATCATGCTTGTCATTTTTTCCTCATGATTATTACTCCATTATAAAGTCAAATCAACAATGCATGCAGGAAATATTTCAACTCTTTTTGAAGGAGAAGAATAACAAGGAAGATAGTTTGTAGTTCAGCATGAATCTTGCCTTTCTCTGTTTTTTTACGACAATTTCAAAAGTCAAATCAACAAAGAACACAGGAAAATGTTTCAAGACCCATTTGGTGAAAACGTGACTGACTCGTTTGTTTATTTTCATCCAATCATTATACATTATTAAGCTGCTCTCTGAAGAGTGTAAAATGGCAGAGTGGCATGGTCGTTATCTTTCTTGTGTTGATAGTTTTGTAAAACAACTCAAAACGAACTCTTCACACACTGCATGCAAATGACCGGTTGTGCTTTGTTTTGACGAGTTTTGAAGTTATAACCGTGATTGTTTTTTCATGTGATTGATTTTTAATTAGGTGATCTCTTTGATTTCCCGGGCAGTGCTTAGTAGCCAATGATTTGGTGACTGCTATATTTTATTATAGAATCAAACACGCTGAAATTATGTGATTTGTTTCAAGATTCTTACCTTTTCAAACATCTTTCCAAAAATCGGCAAAAAAGGAAGTTGTTGAACTCAATTCTTTAAGAAAGAGCAATACACAAGTGTTTACGAGGTCCAGATGGCGGTAAAAGTTGGACCTGTTTTGCATGTTGTCATGTTTACATTTATAAAGGTGCTTAGCTTGTGTTATTTAACCTTATTCTCTAGCAAACAAATAAAACAGTGAACAAAGCGAGGGTGTGTGTATATGTTTCATCGGCGGATCTCTCTCTCTCTCTCCCAATATCGTATTCTCTCTTTCTCTCTCTCTCTCTCTCTCTCTCTCTCTCTCTCTCTCTCTCTCTCTCTCTCTCTCTCTCTCTCTCTCTCTCTCTCTCTCTCTCTCTCTCTCTCTCTGTGCCTTGAAGGTGTTTGCTTGCTGTCGTTCATTTTACTGTAATATGTCTTCTATGAGAGTGCCTGGCCCGGTACCAAATCTCACATTCTTTGACAAACATTTTGCCTGTCATGAACACCATATATAGCGACTGTGACAAAGGCTCTTCAGCTGGTCGGACAAAGGCAGACTAGTCTTGACAAGGGCATTATTGTGAAAGAAATGGGTTTCAAGAGTTGGGTATTCACAAGCCTTATTACCCTTTGCACAAACATGCATACAAGTTTGACAAAAGGCAAGAACTTCTGATTTTTGTCGCACGTTTTTTTTGTCACATGAAGATAACACATTGCTAATATTTGTTGGCGTTAAGTTGGATTTGTATTTCAGTTGCTCAAACATAACACAATTCACACAGAATGCATAATCAGAAAATCGAAATTGTATTTCTTCAAAGCATGTTTACTTTTGAGCGTCTCATCTAGGGCGGGGATGTAGCTCAGTCGGTAGCGCGCTGGATTTGTATCCAGTTGGCCGCTGTCAGCGTGAGTTCGTGCCCACGTTCGGCGAGAGATTTATTTCTCAGAGTCAACTTTGTGTGCAGACTCTCCTCGGTGTCCGAACACCCCCGTGTGTACACGCACGCACAAGACCAAGTGAGCACGAAAAAGATCCTGTAATCCATGTCAGATTTCGGTGGGTTATAGAAACACGAAAATACCCAGCATGCTTCCTCCAAAAGCGGCGTATGGCTGCCTAAATGGCGGGGTAAAAACGGTCATACACGTAAAATTCCACTCGTGCCAAAACGAGTGTACGTGGGAGTTTCAGCCCACGAACGCAGAGGAAGAAGAAGGAGAAGAAGAAGAGCGTCTCATCTATAGTGTATTTACCAAAGGCATTTTATTTATTTTCATATCTGCATGATCATTATTGGGGGGATCATTGAATCCTCTGTTTCTCTCTGTCTGTCTCTCTCTCTCCCTCTATCTCTCTCTCTCTCTCTCTCTCTCTCTCTCTCTCTCTCTCTCTCTCTCTCTCTCTCTCTCTTTCTTTCTCTCTCCCTGTCAGACCCTCCTCAGGGGGACCGAGATTTCAAAGCTATGTCCCTTTGTGGGGGACATATTACAGTAAAATATGGTCCTGAGAAGGAACATTGTTTTAGTACCTTGACCAGACACGTGTTTCGACACCATTGTGTCTCATCAGTGGTCAGGTGGTGGTACAGATGGCGAGAGATGGCAACCCATAATATCCAACTAAGAAGCAAACCACTCTCTGAGTGGTAGCTTCTGTTGGCATGGGAGACTACCCTCATCTGACAATCCCAACAGGACATCTGTGAAGGAAAACACTTGGATTTAAGGTGAAAGTGTAGAATTCATATTTGTTAAGAAAGGGGGGTAATGTTCTGTACCAGCCTGCAGGCCCAGTAAAGGATACGCGAACAAGTGAGATCTAATTTTTAAGGAAGTGAAACAGGAAAAGTGGTCAACTTTTTGCTGCCGTTCGACACCGGACTTTGGTAAAGAAGAAGTCTTCTGCACGACTTTTTGAATTGGAATGCTTTAAAGGCGATGCAACTTTCACGGCGACCAAATTAAAAAATATCAGAAGTTGTGAAAGAAACAATGGAAAGTCAGCAGAGACTTTCTGAGAGTTGTTAAAATCTCCTAGCAGAGCTAAAGAGAGAGAAAAGTATCCCTTCACTATATATGTATGTTTCTGTGAAACTGATGTTTGTATGTGCGTTATTTTTGTTGTATAATAACAAGAGATTTTGAAAAAACGGACGAATTTTTCTCCATTGTTCCTGTTGGTTAGGCACGAAGACAATATTCCAGCAACAAGAAAACAAGGAGAAAAACCCAAAGAAGCAAACACACAAACAAACACACAATTATTTGCCTTTAAGGTCTGAGAGTAACAGCAATAGAACTTCCTGGTTCAATTCCATAAAGTCAAAGGTTGCTACCAATAACCGCGGCAAAGATTTCTACTTAAGTATTCAGAAAAAAAATGGGTGAACAAAGTCACATTTGCACAGACTGCAGGGAGCTGTAAAACAAGTCATGTTAACAGAAAATAGCACTGATCAACTTTTTTTTTTAATCTTGAGCGCTGTATGGAATATGCCTAAGTTTTGTTTGTTTTAAGAATTGAACACTTAATTTCCTTCATCTGCCCCTCGGACCTTTACGAAAGGGAAGGTTCGTTTGGATAAATGGTGGGTGCGCTTGCATTCAAACAAGGTATCAAAAGGGTATTCACAGTCTAGCCCTCTCGCGAAAAGCAGGACACATTAGAAACGTCTATTTTGGAATCACTACCAATTGAAAAGATAACTTCCCAGGGCCGGACCCAGGGGGGGGGTTCCAGGGGTTCCGGAACCCCACCCCTGGAAAAAGCATGTACCTTGCTTTGAGCGGGGTTTTTTTTTTTACTAGTTTTAGCACCAAAACAATGCTGCTCTTAACCCTCAAAACAAGGCCCAGAATGCACCAGATTGCACAGATTTTAACCGTTTTTCAAAAATTTTCCGGGGGAGCATGCCCCCGGACCCCCCTAGTTCGCGTGCCTGCAAAGCAGGCGCGCGCTTGTGGCTTCGCCACTTCGCTGATTTGCCCCACGCAAAAAAGGAGGAACCCCCCCCCCCTTACAACTCATTTGGTCCGGCCCTGCTTCCTTTTCAACAAGGTAGTTGGAATGTCTCCAAAGCTCATGATTTACAGGTTTCCATTCGGAGCTGTGCTGTCACGCAGAAGAAAAGCTGCCATCGTCATGCTGTATCGAGTAACCACAATGAAGACATCGATTGTATTGATTGTTATGCTAATTTTGTTTGTTATAATGAGTTGAAGCGTTGACATTTGTCTGGTACAGAAGCAAGAAGGAACAGAAGTGTGTGTGTGTGTGTGTGTGTGTGTGTGTGTGTGTGTGTGTGTGTGTGTGTGTGTGTGTGTGTATGTGTGTCTGTGTGTGTGTGTGTGTGTGTGTGTGTGTGTGAGTGTTTGGGTATGTATGTGTACGTGTGTGTGTGTGTTTGTGTGTAGGCCTATACGCGTGTGTATGTGCATGTGTGTGTGTGTGTGTGCATGCGTGCGGGCGTATGTGTCTGTGTATGTGCATGCGTGCGTGCGTGTGTATGAGTGTGTGTGAATATGTGTGTGTCTGTGTGTGTGGGGGGTATGTGTGTTTAAATGTGTGTGTATGTGTCTGTGTGTGTGCGTGCGTGTGTGTGGATGTATGTGTGTGTGTGTGTGTGTGTTTGTTGTGTGTATTTGGGGAGGAAGGTGCGTGGGAGGGGAGAGTATTGACATCTTATGAAACCAATCAATCCGAATGAAACAAAACTCAGCAATCATTCAACCAATTAATCAATCTGTCAATGCAAATCAGTGAATGCACATTGGTCAATGAATCAGTCAATGAAGGAATGAATGAATCAGTCAATAAACAGATAACAGCATCGTTGGGCCAACACTTTGTTTGACATCTTATTTTACTAAAAATGACAGAAGCAAACAACTGAGCCATTATTTGTAAAAGAAGGATTACACAGCGGACAAAAAAGACTGCCAGACGACGTAGTACGGACAGCAGTGAAAGGCAATACTCTGCTACCGTTGCCTGTAACAAAAACTTCAACGGGACACACCCGAGTTCGGGACGTTCTTTGTCCAAGGGACATAACACCAGGCTGACAATTTATTACGGATAGTTTTGCTCGAGTAACGAATCCTTACTGCACGAAAAACTGTAATCTTGCTTCCTTGGTGGATTTTCATTTTGACAAGCAGGACATGTCAGTATTTTGGAACCAATTTTCATCTAACGAAGTAACTCCCTGGTCAACAAGGTAGCTGTCTCCAAAGTCCATGATTTACAGGTTTCTATTGGGAGTTGTGCTGTCACACAGAAGAATAGCTGCCATCGTCAGTGTTGAGTTGGCGCAATATTGACATCGATTGCAGAACAGCATTCACAGTATTCCAACACAGCAGCAAGAAGGAGCAGAGGTGTGTGTGTGTGTGTGTGTGTGTGTGTATGTGTGTGTGTGTCTGTCTACGTGCGTGTGTGTGTGTGTGTGTCTATGTGTATGTGTGTGTGTGTGTGTGTGTGTGTGAGTGTGTGTGTGTTCGTGTTTGTTTGTGTGTGTGTGGGTGGATGTTTTGGGGGGTGGGGGGGGACTGACATTGTTTTGAGAAATCAATTATTCAATAAAGAAACCATTCAATCGTTCAATCAATTAATCAATCAATTGGTCGATAAATGAATCCGTTAATGGATCAATCAGCCAATAGAAAAACAGTCCTGATTTAAGTTCTTCTTATGACGATAGAAGCAAACAAACAAACCATTCAGATTCTGTGTAAAAGACGGATTGAACGTAGGACCAACAAGACTGACAGGCGACGTAGTACGGACAGCATTGAAAGGCAATACTCTGCTACTGTTGTCTATTTCAGCAGCTTTAACAGGTCAATACCAGATTTGAGATCGTTTGTAAACCAAGGGACACAACACCAGACTGAGAAGTTAGTACGAATAGTTTTGCTCGAGTAACCAACCCTTGAATAATGTTCGGCAGTCTCTCTGGGGTAACCAAACTCGCATTGGGAAAATAATAATCTTTCTAATAATGATTGTTCTTAACTGCTGGTCACAGAAGAGGGAATCAGAGGTAAACATAAAACAGCGTCAAACTTATCCAAATCATTTTTTGTTTATTAATGCATATGTAAAACAAAATCAGTTTGGACATCCATCGCAGAGCTGGATGGCGTTGAACATTACCAGACTGGGGTGAACAACACATGTTCTGTTTGACAAACAAGTCTATAGTGTGCAATAGCTAGCACCCATTTTCAGACACACATTGAATATGGATCATTACGAGTAATCAAGCAGATTTTTGTAAAGGTCCAACAAACGTGTGGTAGTTGAGAGCTGTAAAAGCGTTACATCAACATTTGCGTAAAACTGGAATGATAAAGTTGACAACAATTATTCTCATATATTGTTATTCTGATAGACAAGTTGGGGAATTCAGGGGTTGTGATTGGATAGTCTCAAAATTAAAGCCCTATTTCGATCATCGGTCCATATTTCCACAGAAGTTTATCAATATCCTTTATTATTTACAAAACCAAACAACGCATGTTTCCGATTTAACAATTGCTAGCAGACGATATTTTAATCGCTAGCACAAAACTGGCTTGGAAAATGTATTTTCTTGTTCTAAGACAGCCGTGTCGTCAAACCGAAATCAAATGCACTTGGTGTCGTTGCTACGATAGTGAGTAGCGGTGTGGATGCGCGTAAGGATTGTGTACCTGAGATCAACGCATCAAAGCAACAAATCTCATTTTGCAAGTTTGTAAACACAAATTAAGGTCAGAATAGCAATATAAACGCTACTATTTCACAAAAGCTAAAAATAACTTGCATTTTGTTTGTATGATATGTGCACTAAATATGTTTCAGTTTCATCGGGTGAGTCCAGCTGTAGGGAAGCCTCACCAACTGGGTCAGTTTCAGTATCACTGCAATTTGTTTTCATATACTGGACCTGCACAAATAAAGTCAAAGAAAATACCAGCAATGAAAGGAGAAAAAAAGAACAGAAATAAGAAACAAACGAGCAAAGACAGATATGGAGAATTACATCTGTATCAATAACCACATATATATGTTCCTTCCGAGGTTATGGGTAGAATAACGTTTTAAAGCTCACGGTGTCTATATAAATAATCATGCCAGTGCCCCATTTCTAAACCAAAAAGCGAAACTCAAGCAAATGATAAGAAAGCGTTTTCGGCCCTACCATACTGGTAACAGATAACCACGTTACTCGTTTCAGTACAGTATTATATAAAACCTAATAATGACAAGAACAAATAATAATGGATTAAATGAAGAAAAGAACAAAGAAAGAAAACCAAGAAATAACAAAGAAGAATTATCAGCAGTACGACAATAATGTTGGAGTTTTCACAGTCGAAGTTGATCCATTTCGGGTCGTTCGCTTGTAATTTAATACTCATCATCATCATCATCATCATCATCATCATCATCATCATCATCATCATCATCATCATCATCATCATCATCATCATCATCATCATCATCATCATCACCATCATCATCATTATCATCGTCGTCGTGATCAGGATGCATGTAAACTATAAAAACAAGTGACGTATGTGTCTCTAAACTATGTCAACTGGGGTCCAGTCTCTGCCTCTCTCTGTCTCCGTATTTGCTCGTTTGTCTCCCTCATTTTATATTTGTATTTGTATTTTGTGTCTAACTTTAGATATTGTTTTTTTTAATCAATGCTGCAGCTAGGTCACTTAATATTTACATACCAGAGGCAGTCTCAGTGTCATGCGTCTCCCCTGTCTGGCCAATCTCAGAATAAACAGACCTCAGTCCTACATCAGACATCTGTAGACAGTCGTAAGGCCCTCTTGCATCAGTCCCCTCTGTATCTGTAAGATGTAAGGGAGATGGGGTTACGTTACACGAATGGGGTTCTTAAAGTAAAGCCCGATATTATTTTGGCGAAGTTGACTTCGCGATTTCTTCTTCACGAAGCTCCAGATCGTTGCATTAAACTCGTTGCACCAAGCTTTTACACTGAATTTTCTGAAAAAGACTTCAGGCTCAGCTGTTATCATATTTCTAGGGATGAATAAACATCAATCGATTACAATGCTGAGAAAAGCGCTCTGTCGGGCTTCACTTATACATTTGGTCAGGCTTTAGTTACGTTTTGATCGGGCATCAATTCCTATAATGAACTCGGAGTTTTAAAGGGAAGCCTGTCAATGTGTACATGTGGAATATAAACAATGAAGTAGGTAATTATTTGAATTTAAAAAGAAAAAACAAGAAAATACACATACACACACACACTTATTCTTGGAATTAGATATTTGTGGTATATATAGAGTTATACACTCCTAAGTGACTTCAGCCGTTTAAAGGATGACGATTGTGAAACATCAACTAATACACCCGAAAAAGCAAGACTGGTCTTGTAACCATCTATGCGTGGAACTGATTGGCTAAAGATCAAGGTTTCATATCTCTCGGTAGGTTTCATATAATTATAGTGAGAGTGAAAGAGAGTGAGACAGAGACACAGAAAGAAGAGAGAGAGAGAGAGAGAGAGAGAGAGAGAGAGAGAGAAAGAAGAGAGAGAGAGAGAGAGAGAGAGAGAGAGAGAGAGAGAGAGAGAGAGAGAGAGAGAGAGAGAGAGACAGCTGTCAAAATGTTAGTTGTTTCAACAACTTGTTATGTATTGTCCCGCTGAAAATGGTATTATTTAACAGAATTATGGGAACAAAAACATCAACAACACACACACACACACACACACACCCACACACACACACACGCACATACACGCAAAAAAACGCACAAATAGCAAAGGTGAATTAATTAGCTGTAACGATAGAGTAAAAAAAAAAAAAAAAAAAAAAAAAAGTTTGATGGTGTAAATCTACAAGGTAAACATATTATGGGGTAGCGAGCAAACAAAGAAAAGTTCTTCAGACACACACACACACACACACACACGAACACACACACACACACACACACACACACACACACACACCCCAAGTTACACACGTACACACATACACACTCACTCACACGCACTCACTCACTATCTCACACACACTTCATACACACAAAACACACCCCCATACGCACATATAGACAGACGGACATGTACACCTTTACAAACAAACACACATACACACACATACACTTACGCACACGCACATACACACACCCACCCACTCTCTCTCTCTCTCTCTCTCTCTCTCTCTCTCTCTCTCTCTCTCTCTCTCTTTCTCTCTCTCTCTCTCTTTCTCTCTTATACAAACAGACACACCCACACACACACACACACACACACACACACACACACACACTGTACATACGCACGCATGCACGCACGCACACACACCCACACACACACACACACACACACATACACACACACACACATTGACTCACACAAATCTCATACACACAAAACACACTCATACGCACATAGACCGGCACGGTTGGCCTAGTGGTAAGGCGCCCGCCCCGTGATCGGGAGGTCGTGGGCTCGAACCCCGGAAGGGTCATACATAAGACTTTAAAATTGGCAATCTAGTGGCTGCTCCCCCTGGCGTCTGGCATTATGGGGTTAGTGCTAGGACTGGTTGGTCCGGTGTCAGACTAATGTGACTGGGTGAGACATGAAGCCTGAGCTGCGACTTCTGTCTTGTGTGTGGCGCACGTTATATGTCAAAGCAGCACCGCCCTAATATGGCCCTTCGTGGTCGGCTGGGCGTTAAGCAAACAAACAAATAAATACGCACATAGACAGATAGTCACCTGGCTGGCTATAGTGGAAAGGTTACTTTTGGTGGTCACATTAGATATTATGTTTTTTGGAAAGTTCGTTTTATTTGCAGCCACAGTTCGGAAAACGACAAATGGCTAAACCCAACCACCTAAGAATGAGAAGCGTTTTTGTAACATGACCCATATTCTGCAAAAATGCAGCCATGACGCAGGGGGTAGGTTACAAAAAAAACGTCATGTACCGCTTGACTGCATACGGATATAAGCAAATTATACCTTAAACGAAAGCTAAAGATTGTTGCCATCAGACAGCAAGTAAAATGCCTAATTCGTATACACAGTTTTATTTTTAACAACATCTGTATAACATGCGGACGACAAAACAGGAAATGCCATTTTCTCAATCGATATGTATAGCTAACTGAACATCTTGAAAATTGTTTATTCTCACAGCTCAAATTATTTTACATCAACAATTGTTAATTTACCGAGGAAAACAACAGTCACATAAGATACATAATGGATGATTTTGAATCAACTCCGAAAACCGAACCGGGTCGAAGCAAAAAAGAGTTTACACATACACAGGCTTGAAAAGGGATAATTTGGTTCAATCTGTTAGATTTTTACCCATAACGTTAAAGATCAGCTCAATATAAAAGGAAAGTGATCATTGTAAAAGGATTTTGCTATCGCAAAATAATTCAACTTCCGGTTTTACCACATGGGGTCCATAATATTATCAATTTATTACAGAGCGTGCATTTTTCAGAAATTATACTAAATGTTAGAAGCGATCTTAAAGTGAAAGTAACGTTTAATAAAAGTATGCGCATTTATTTATTGATTGATATATGACTAAAATAATGGACATGTAATTTAAACATTTTGTACACTACCTCTCTAAACAAAACGCGACTATGACGGACCGATATGTATGTGTAAATTAGGTCATTTTTAGTGATGAAAACGGGTTTTCTTTAAAAGATAACACGCAAACTGTGAAGTTGAAGCCCATAAATGATTTTAGTACGACTTCTTCAAAACAGGTCTGTTTTTCACTCCACCAGTTTCAGTTTTAATAAAATATATGTATAGCTGTCATTTTCAAAGAAACCTTATCTGCAATTCACTTAACCAAATACACAATGAACCCAGAAGGTATTAGAGTGAGACACTTTACAGTGAAATACGTTATGATTCCCCTTATTTCAAAATATATGCATTTTAATTGGCAGACACGATTCACGTCGTAGTTACGTGTCCTCTGGTGAGGCAACCGTTAGCATTTTTTTTCCTAAAAATTGACATTTTTAAACATAAATCATGGACAAAAAACTAATTTTACAAAAAGTGCAGGTTTTCTTGGTATAGTCAGTTAAAGCATCTTAAAATTCAAGAAATTGTGCAATTACGTGTATGTATTTGAAATGGCAGAAAATATTGAATGAAAGTGATTTTTGACTGATTGAAACCCTACCCCCACTAACAAAATGAGCCCTAAGATTAGGGGTGTTAGTTGAAGATCAATGAATAATGGCTATGCTTTTCCCCTAAAGTATTCAAAACCTAAACATGTACATAGGCAAGATGTTCTACATTAACACATTTAACTTTTTAAACATATACATATGCTTAGTACACGATACTTCCGGTTTTTCTACCGGATGACTTAAACATTTAGGGGGTAAACACCTTATCGTAGAAAAAGCTTTCTTTTCAAAAAGTGCAAGTAATTATTAAAAATCATACATAATATCTATATATTGGAGTTAATTTTCCTTTGAAAGTCATTTGTTTTAAGTGGGAGAAAATGTCAGTTGGAGAGTTACATGTACGTAAAGCGTATAACTGTTGTCTGTGATTTGTGCATTGTGAACACATTGGCACCATTTGATCCTAAATGCTAAACGATGTCGTGATCATACCAAAGTTTTAGGATAATTTACATCGCATCGATTACTAAATTGATGGTAGAATTTCACTGATAAATTCTATTTCCGGTAG